>NW_022684833.1:51084-92087 GCF_011630105.1 Anneissia japonica | reverse complement strand
CAATACAATAAGCTATAAAAATGATAATACCCATTTTCAATTAACAATTAAATTATTTGTCATTGTCATATCATTGTGTATAATTCATATAAACTTTTAAATAATTATACCTGTTAGATATTCAAAGAATGAAGAAAAACTCTATGTTATTTATTGTAAAGATTTATCTGTCTATTAAAAAACTCACCCTTATTCTTCTCATGGCTGACACGATCTCAACTCTACTGCTTGGTCGTGGGACATCCAGTGTACCAATATACTGTTTAAAAAATGTTTACTTACATTAATTAATCAAATAAATTGGATTATTCAAGGAGAAATATATACAATGGAATTGAAACCATAAATTAACTGTAATTAGAGTGACAAATTTCTTTTTCAAGTAATGATGTTATGATGTCAATATTTACCGTAAATCCAACATATTGGAATTACCACAATTATTAATTATCATCAATCAAAATATTAACTGTATGACATATTGTAATAAATTAGAAGGATTTGTATGATGGTAACTATAACAGTGATGTTTATCTTTAGCAAGCAGACTAGGAAGCTTTGTTGCTTGAACAAAGCAATTAACAAATAAAAACAATGAATCATTTACGGATCGTTAGCAGAAATGTAAACAACTTTTTTTCCAATTCTATTGGACAACAAAAGGACCCTTCACTTCATTCAGCTAGAATGTAATCAATTATCACTACAGTAATTCCTGGTTCCACGATAGTACAGTACTAATATTAATAATTATTATCATATTTGAGAAATTGATAAAAAAAAAAATGTTAATGAGATATTGTAGTGCTACCAGTCATAAATCTGATGAAAAGAAAAGCCCTAAAAAAAACAAAATATCCTAAGCATTGCATAATTTAGAAGGGGATGGGGGATGGGGATTTTTAAAATGCATTGTTTTTCTCTCCAGACCGCTACATATTTGGTGCTGGAGATATTTTTATGACGATAATTTTCATGGTTGAAAGACAATTTTAGTTAGGTCTGCTTGTTGGAGAACAATTTGTCATGTGACACACTGTTGTGGTCACATTGGTTCTGCAACTTCAAGTGAACCACGTTTTAAGAAATTGCTTCAGGTACAGTATATATAGGAAATCAACATACAGTTTTATAAATGTAATAATTCTTGATGTGATCAGTAATTATCAGATCGGAAATAGCCTCATTACATTAGTCCATAGAACAGAGATTAGTTATTGAATTGGAGCATTGCGACATTAACCAAATCATTTGTAAATGAGGTTACAGTAGTTCTTTAATTGTATATATATAGAGTGGTCATAATAGGAAGTCCACATTCAATCACAATTGTAAAATTAGAGGTACAGTAGTGACATGAATAATAATATTTATTGAATAAATTTAGTATTATAAATTTAAACATAATAAGAAAACCTTAAAACATATCAGAGGCACTGTCAACTGAACATTTGAGATAAATACAATATTAAAATCACTCTTGTTTAATTTTCAATCAATCGTCAAGCTTTAGAAAATAAGGTAATACTGCGGGATCTTCTAACTATATATGCTGTCCTGAATTATTGGCATAAATAAGCATAATACTTAAAATTCTAAATTGCAATAAGAAAGTCTGACATATAAATGAAGTTTAAAAAATAATCCATATTATGAAAATAAATTAACATTAGATTTAAAATCACGTCGGCATAATGGTCATGGTCTTTTGTTAATTGTAATGTTAATTATGCAACATAGCAAACATAGAATCTAGATTTAAAGCCGAGTTGCATCTCAGAATTGGTCACAATGGACATATTTATTTTTATACTAATAGCCAAAAGGTACAGTAGAGTATGGTATGTGGTACTGTAATAATTATAGTTAGCAAAACAGTGATATCATAATATCTAATGAACTGTTGGCCAAAAAGCATAATTCTTGCCTTGATTATTAGATTTGTTGTGTGATCTGAATACATCAGTTCATCAGATTACAATATCAATTCATACATCCATAGATTGAAGATTATTGATTGATCTGGAGCGGTGCGGCATTCGGTAGACCACGCCGTTTGAAAATGATGCTTAAATACAAATGCTACATGCTCAGTTAGACACAAAGAAAGACTGAAATTTTAACCTGTTCAAACTCAGTTAAGTTCAGCACAAAGCAACAAGTCAATAATAAGGGCCTAGCATTCTGATAAAAGAGTAGCAATAAAATTGTGAGCCCGTACTATATTCAATTTTGGAAATTTAAACAAGGAGCAAATATTTACACACTGACATTATTTGGATCTTATATAATGCCTTTTCATTACAGTAGCTTAGATTTTTCATGTCAAAGTTAAGCTGGAAAGGATTGTATGTGGTGACTCATGAAAATGATGTGTTTCTCATCTTAAAATGTTAATATACTATGATGAATAGCCATTAATGAAGAAGCATTACTTATTCTCATGAACTATATATCCATTTACTGGTACAGTAGTCTAGGAAACAATAAAAAAGGTCTACTAAACATATCCAAACATATTACAAGTGCTCTGTACATTCAATAAATGAAGGAGGCCAAAATTGTTGACTGTCTACTGTTGTTTACCAGAACAAATAAGATTTTTAACTTTCTGAGACTTAAGCCATTGCTCACATCACATTGCATGCATTTAGTGTGCAGACTACTATACTATAATAAAATCATGTCATTGCTATCCAAATGGTTTGGCATAGTTGAAATAAATTGTCAGTAGGATTGAACTGTTTGATATTTTACAATTCTGGTAATTATTTTTCTTTTTAAAAAAAAGCGGCACAAAGTTGATGATCAACATTTTATTTACCTTATATTTAATATAAATTAAATGTTATGATTACTGTATGCAGTACTAATTAATTTACCATGGGCAAAATATACTTTATCTATTTACTCAAACTTATATCCAGGCCCGGGAAGACAAACATTTTTTTTATATTTGTACAGTACAACTGATTTTTCTAAGGCATAAAAGCATATTTGACAAAAACTCCACAAAGGATTTGATATACAGATTTTTAAATATTTATGTACAATATCAAAAAAATATTTTTTTCCTCTGGAGCCTGAATTTAATGAGAGCAATGGCTGACAATCCTTCCACTGTAGTTAATTCAAAAACAGATTTGACATTGCAGCATTGTGCTAAATTGCCTCCAACTGACACATAAAAACAACAAAAGCGCACACAACAAATACTTAAGCTGTATTGTTATTCATGGCAGTATAATGGCTAATAGGAAAGCATTAATTTTGGACAACGGGCATAGTATAGTTAAACTTGCAGTATCATCACCAGAATAATGTTACATTTAACACAGTTGGAATTTACCCATTTTTTACTGGAAAAAAATTTCAAAAAACACTGATAAAAATTTCAAAAAACATTGATAAAAATTTAAAAAAAACATGACCATGGGTCAGTTCCAAATGAAACTAAGAATAGGATATCAATATTTAACTTAGGATTAGGAACTGATTAAATATGAAAGAAGTTAATTTAAAAGTTAACATCATGCAATTTTAATAAATTCTTAAAGTCGATAGTTTAATTGCAATTATTACCACACTTGAATAATATTTAAAGAGATGGGATTGGGGTGACATGAATATTATTTCTTCAGTACTGTATGTAAAGTTCTTATTAATATGTTTTTAAAATTTATGAATTTCTTTTTGATTCTGCTATAAAAAAAATAGATTATTTCTCAATCCAGATTCAAACATTAATTGATCATAAAAATTTCATTATAATTTCATTCCATTATAGATTTCATATCTATGTAGAATAATTAAAGTGAAATCAAGACCACGCTCAGAATCATCGGTGATATCTCACACCATTTACACATAAATGTGTCAACAAGGAGCTATATGCTTACACAATGCATGAATTAATAACGTCTTCATTAAGGAGTCAATATGAGCATGTGCACCATGCGTCAAGCAATTATTACTTAGATAGACACCAATTCAACAGTGGCAGTGAACTATAAGGGTCCTATCTGTAAAGCAGACATATTTCTATCATGGAGCCAGGCTGTTCCAACATTTTAGGAACTTAGGTTTAGTTCTCAATTGAAAAAAAGAACAAAAAAATGTTTAACCATTTAAACCCAAGAACATATAAATGTACCAGACTAGAAGCTCACTGATCTCACACTGCATATCTGAACTGTATCACTGGTGCATAATGTTCTCTTTAGAAAAGTTCTGCATGCTCACAAGTGTATTGGGAAAAGCATGATGTGATATTATCGTATCTCTCCTGTGTTAAACAAAATTAGGTCTTAAAAAAATCAAATAGCAACAGTGAGCAATATATTTTCATTTTATGTAGGTAAGAAGTAAATATAGCACTGGATAACTAAGTTTTCAAAATTTTATGTTTGAGAATTTTGTTTTTCTTTTTTTTTACAATCGTTTCAAAATTTTAGTTTTTTAGTTTAATCAGCGAATACTGAATCTACAGCTTATTTTATAAGAAATTAGAAGTTTTCAAAAGAGCGATATAATGTTTTAAGTGACTGATTACACATTAGTTTTGTTGGTAGTCTGAGTGAGATACTTTCCTGAATAAACTAAATAAAATTGAACAGTTCTCCTCTAGCTCAATAAGACACAATGACACAATTCGTAGAATAGTTGTTTAAATGCCAAAAGTCAAACAGCACACTGATCTTTCTAAAAAGAATGAGGATGGATGCCTCACGGTTAGGAATCATTTGTTTAGTGCCGGAGGTTGACTGTTCCATTTTATATGGGTTTTTTTTCTGTAACAGAAATAAACTGAAATTTTTTTAAACAGAATTAATCATCAGCCAATTAAAATAATAAACATTTTATGGTACAGTACCTTGGCTTGGAAATTAATTCCATGCTGGAAAGCCTCGTCATTATGCAGCGGAATTCTGGAGTCGTACGTATCCTCTACCAAATTATATTTATTCCTTTTGGGCATTGTGATAATCTTTTAGTTTCTGTCACAAATTGGTTTCTTAATCGTCTTCACAGTGTAGCTACAAACTAATCAATAATTCAAAACTTGGATGAAGATTCCATACTTAGTAAAGAAGCTCTGTAAAAAAAATGAAGGTAATTTAAACAAAATTTTTTTTTATTTATTTAGGTATAAAAAACATAAAATAATTACAAATAGCAGCTGAGGCTAAAATGTGTAGCATCAAAAAACTCTTAATTATACACATCAAAAACACGATTATAAAATCATGAATCATAAACAACATCATTTAACAACAATATTATGGTAACCAAACCAACTGCCTGAGTGCTCAGAATTGAGCTTGTGCAGTTTAAAGGAAGAAGAATGAGGGAGTAAATTGGATGTCTTTCATGTTTGGATTAATACTATTATAATATAGAATTTTTCTTATAGTATTACAGTAACTAATTATCATTGTTGGCATGGCACCATCGTAGCCAAGAATGAAACATTGTTGTAAACTACATAGATAATGCATCATAACACTGATTTATTGTTATTATTATTATTATCATCATTATTATTATTATTATTATCAAATTAAAAATTGAGAAGAATGGTATTTATACTTATTTCCTGTGTCTCAAAAATAATTTACCATTATAACACATTCAAGCAATAAATAACATGGGTAATTATTATTCAATTACTATGATTAGGCTATGAATAGTTGAGTCATATTTTACATATTACTTCCTCAATCATTTATCAACCCACTGACTAGATCCCCATGGACTGGGTCTGAAATGCCTGAGACCTATGCATGCATTATACTTCCTGTTTCACACCAGCTTCTGATAAATCACAATTCCACAATTAAAATTACAGTATGACATGGCCTCTCTCTAGAGCACAGGTACAGTAGGTAGGTGGAGTATTGTGTGATATATCATAGGGTTTTAAAAACAATATTATGTGTGCTTGAATTATAGACAAATTGTTTGATCCTGCAAAATACTGAAATTTATTCTCCTGAACATTTTTCCAAAACACTGCACCATAGTTATTTTACTAAAGCAAGCACACATTAAACAATGTTGTGTTGACATTACTCTAGTAAATCCTATGTAGTACGTCAGTGGTGGCGCCAGCATATTAAATCTGCCCCCCCCTCCCACCTTCCCGTACTCTAACATTGCATATCAGACACTATAAAGATGAATAAACACAAATACTTTGGCAGTTATTAGTTAGCACTCTGGTGTGGTATAGTAACTGAGGTACAGTATCATAGCACATGTTAAAGGGCCACTACAATCATGAAACTATTATTTTCAACATATGCTTCCACAATTGTAATGCATTGATTATCATTGTATTAGATTTATAAAATTTGACCCTCATGGCTTGTCTGGTAAAATACAATTCTGTTGCTCAGAAGAGAGATGGCGATCAAAAAAAGATGGATCAAAATGAATTAAATGATTTCCATTTATTTATTTTCCAGATCTTTATAAAAACATCACAAATCCTAGCACTACTCTATTCTAGCAGACTGTCAAAAAGCAAAAAAAAAATCACTATGCAAAACTCTCCAACTAGAAAAGAAAACAGAAACAAACAATAGTTAACATACAGTAAACTGTAGAGACCTCATCTCACATCCGCGGGTATAAGATAAACACAGAGTTAAAAAAAGCATTACTGTAGTATGGGCTTCAGCCCCGGAGAACCCACTTGTATACCAACCTTACTAAAAATTAAGTTTTCATTGGATTAGGGATTTACTCCCACATTCTGGGATTTAATTCCACATTCACATTTTTCGTCCCCACCCAGGCAAAAGCCAAACTACACCCCTGTTAAAGAAAGTTTGGAAAGCAATAGAAGAGGGATACATGTTATCAGGGGTCATGCTGTTAATCTGTGCGCTGGTGACCCTGCTACAACTGTTCCAGTCAACTGATAACAGCAACTATAATCCATTATACATGATTATTCACTAAAGGAAACTACACTTTTAAACACCTCCTGTGATTATGGATTCGAAGGAACGAACAAATATGTTATCAAACTCAGTAATATATCATCACAATGAAGGTTTGTTTAATGCCTGATATTACTGTAATTTATCATGGCACAAAATTGGTTAAAAAGCAGAATTTTTGGGTTGGGCGAAAGAGCCACTGACAGATGCTAAAAGTTGAAAAGTAATGTCAACAGTGATTGAGACAGTTGAAATCTATGCAAATATTATAATTGGTGTGACTACTGTACAGAATCATGAGATTAATAATAATAAATACTTTATTTCAACACGGTAAAACTTGATTCACCCAAGGGTGTGTATAAATATAAGTACAGTCAACTCTTCCAATACCAACCACCCAGAAAAAACGAATTTCACGCAAAACTGGTCGTTTTTGAAAGTCCCAAAATCATTCCTATTCTTACTGTATTAAAATACTTTCTGAAAACCGGATCTCCCAATTCCGAACAAATTCTTAAGCCCGGAATGATAAAATTACCTTCTGAAAACCGAACGGCCAGTTTAAAACGATGATTTATTGACGAAATATGTTAAATAAATCATCGGAGACACATCGACTGACTCTAAATAACAACTATTAATCACAGAACAACACCATGTGTACGATCGTTAGTGTTGATCGTGTGACACGCCGATAGCGCATTAATCGCGTGACACGCCGATAGCGCATTTAAAAGTTCATTGTTTTAACCGTCTTCTATTTAGGCTGGTTTTCATTGTTTAAAATAAAGAGAAAAATCAAACAGACTTGTCTTTTTGTTTTTAATAAAGTGCTTTCTTTAAACTTGTGTCTTTGTTTTATTGACTTATGTTTTGATACATAATGCTTTCCTTTTATTCATGTTTTGGGCTTTTCTTTTTATTAATTCATTATCTGAATGCCTAGCGCTAAAATTATGGATCAAAAGAAATCCAATAGTTTATAACATTCGTTTTAAAAAACTGATAAAAAAAGTTCATGAGTGTGTTTTCTTTATTAAGGAACGTATCCTTTTCTCACATTTTGCATTCATTCTCACGCTAAGGCAAACCGAGCGGTCCCAACATAAGGCTATCGATTTCATAAAAACAATTGTGCATGACACTTTGACTGTCACCTCTGACTGTTTTCTATTGGCTGACGCAGTTTAGGAGGCGCTGCATAAGTTAGCACTTATTTTTAGCATTTAGTGACCCTCCAAGGTTATGCCAGCGGCATCGAAAACCAATCAAGCGTGCAACCACGTTGAAGCGAAGCAGATAATGGCGATTGAACGAAAAATAACACTGACACTTATTATAAATTACGATACACATACACAAGTTGATTTGTGTAAATTTTTATTGATAATAGACTTCGACACAAAAAAATAGGTACGTACAACATAAATAATGTAAAAATAAAGTAAAACATGAATTATAAATGACGTCCTCAGGTCAGTAGGCCTACACAGTACTCAAGGTCGGGGAACCAAGGTAGGTAAACATGACGTTCTCTAAACCGGTCAAAGTGGACGGTCCGAAGGGTGGTCGGTATTGGGAGAGTTGACTGTAGTATAAACTATAAATGCAAACACAATGCTTCCCTGCCTACAGTAGATTGTAAAATATATCTTCCATACAATTTAGACCTAGTGAATGCAAATTTTTAAAAAAGTCTGAAATTTACACTGTGGCCGGTTTCAATACAAGTATGAGCCAAACCCAGTACAGTACAAATTACAACCAATCAGGGGTATATCCAGGATTTTTTCTTGGTGGGTCATGATCATAATTATTTGGACCTTTACAGTGGGAGGCAGGAAAATTGATTACAGCGCCACCAGCTTGAAGCGGATGGCAGGCTCAGTTTCAGAATTGCTGGAATTGAGATAGATTACGTCACGCAATTGGCAAGGTCTTTGGACTCATTGCTGGTACCTCATCAATGCTTTTTCATTTATGTAATTGTGAAAAGGCCCTAGAAATAAATGTCTTAGGAAAAAATGTGGACCTTTAAAAATTTATTTTTTTTGGGGGGGGGTCGTACGTACCCCGCTCCCCTCCCCCTTGCATACACCCATCTCATGCCAATATTACAAATTCCACGTACCTAGCAACGTACAAATTTGAGTTATTTCAGCATGGACTAGGAGATACGAAGGAGAAAATTAAATAGCTACATGCATTTGAAAAATTTAATTTATAAAAGCTGTTCTTAATACTAACTTACTTTTTTACTGTACTAATTAGGCAAGGAACTACATACAGTAGTGGTTAGGGCCACTTGCTAGCTACAGTATGTAAGGAATGAATGCAATCCAGAACATTACTTATGATCACCTCTCCTCATCGTTGGATATGACTGTATGCAATGATAATCCCTATTTTCAAATATTATTATTACAGTACAAGAAAACGAAATGATAAGTCACATCAGAAACGATTGGTAAGCCTAGAAATGCCTAGGCCTATGTGACACTTTTCTTTTGTACGTGTGTCGATACCGGAATACCGTTATCAAAATAATAATAATGTGCCTTGGTCGACTACCCTCCTTCTTGCTGGGTCTGTCAGATGAAGGTACAATCGTAACACAAACCAAAAACTTATTCAATCAAGTTCATTATATCTACTCACATACGAATCACGACAGAAGAAGGTCCGTACCCCGTATCCAACTAGAAGCTCTTAAAAGAATGAAAACCAACCGTTTGGTATGCACTTGCACTGTTACCCTCCTACCAAACCAACCCGTCAAAAGTGTGGCTGTGGTGTGTTTGAGTTGATGCTTTGATGCTGGCTTTGGGAACCAAACCAAACTAGAATCATCATATTTAGCGCCCTCATATGTTTCTTGACCTGTCCCGGCGGCCCGATGATGGATGATGTGATGTGTTGTGATGTTGGTGTGGCGGCTACCTGCAACTATTTATAAGTAAAGTGTATTATTAGATTACGGGTATGACTCCATTTTAACATACACTATAATATTAAGCGTACCTTTATGAGACTTTAAAATTTAGCTTCATCATTATCACACTGCTGAACTACAAAGGTACTGTAAGTTAGGCCTAGCCTCGACTTCCCGCTGTTTGTTTACGATATAGGCCTAGCCTAGACACTAGGCCTATTCTATAGGCATACTACACAAGGGAGGGCTATGCTTCCTATGGCTTCTACATGCATCAATTGAACCAAGATTGAACATGGTCACTGTAGAAGGGCCTAGCGAAGCATCTACCATATTTATAATATAAGTTAAAATTGAATAGGTGCTAGTGCACTTTTACTTTTTCATAGTTTATATGTTACAAATGTATTTTGCATTCAAACCCTGTAGTAGTACGTACATGCTTGGATATCCTAATGACTGTAATGATGTCAAGTGGGAGGTGGGGGCATTGTTTTTGTTTGATTATATAACTCGGTCAGTGTCATAAAAAAAAAAAAAAAATAGTTTCAAATGTTTCTGTATTGCAGGCTAATAATAACCATGCCAAAAAGTGAGAGAGGAATCCTTGGATATCGTAAAGTTCCTGGGAAGGAAATTCTGTTTTCTTTTGCCCCACGAAAAGGAAATGAATGTGCTTCTGATGAAGAAGACTCAGATTATCAGCCTTCAGATGATGAGGAAGGACTCTCACGGAAGTAGGAATAAAGATCAAGAAATGATAACTATTAATAATATCGATGATAAGAAAAGAGGACAAAGCCTATTAATACCAGAACCAAATCAGATTGTCACATGACACCTGTCATGTGGTTTTGTGTAACATCTAGGTTTAGTCAATAAGAGACTCATCTTCAAAATCTAAATTCTTCATTTTAATTATTAAAAATCATAAATATTTATATACAGGTGAGGTATTTAATACCATAATACTAATATGGAGTCAATTAATTTTAAAAGGATAACTGAGTTTTCTAATGTAAAATACATGATCATTTAATGTATAAGTTGAGATAAAATAAGTTATGTTCAATACTTTATAAATTTGAATAATTTTACTGCTGATTTTATTTCTTCCAAAAGCAAAGACCGAAAAAGTGCACTTGGAAAATCAAAAGAAAAAAAACAACGTAATGTAAAGCAGAGAAAAAAACAAGCAAAGAATAAACAAAAAGGAGAGATAATGAAACGGAAAAGAAACATGGTCATTGATTCATCACAGTCTGAATCGCCTTCAAAACGATTTCAGAAAGAGGACGCAAGCATGCCCTCCAAGAGTGGCCATCAACTCTGGGGTCAAATGCTTCCAATTGAGATTTTAGTTCGCGTATTTGAACTTGGAGTTCGGGAGAACGGAGCTGTACCATTTCTTTGTAGGTAAGTCTTTTATGCAATATGAATGTGAATTTTTAACTATAGGGGTCATCCATAATTATCAACATTTTCAAAAGAGTACAAAACATATGCTTTAGGGGGAAAGGGGGTTGCAAGTGTAGGCATAAGTACTCTTTTATGAAAAACATGAAATGTTGATCTCAAAATAACACAAGTCAACATTTTATTGTGTACTCTTTCAGGGGTAGAGAGGGGGTAACAGAAAAGAGTATGTTTTGTACTCTTTTGAAAATTATGGATGACCTCTAACCATAAGAATGCATCATCTTGATTTTTATTCTTCATGTACTATGATTCGTGAAATTAAATAATATTTTTATATAATTAATGTAATTTAACAACAAAATATTTGTAGCCTGACCAGAAAAAAGTTTTAAGTTTATTTTTTAACAAAGAGTTAGAAGACCTGTTTTACAGAACATATTTGTTTGGAAGGAATATATGGGATTAGCACTGAAAAAACATGATATTTTGTAGAGGAAAGTATCTGAACAATGTACAGTATTCTTTAATAACAGTGAGCTAATGAATTTGATTTATTTAATATACTTTTAATTTTTTTATTTGCTATTTATTATCTTACAGAGTTTCTCGAGTTTGTTCTCTATGGCGTGAAGCTGCATCTAAACCATCGTTATGGCATCATATCGACCTCTCCTTTGGTTGGGTCAAGTCTATAGAACAAACTTTGAATATTTTACTTGAGAATCGTGTGTCACGCCTAAAAATACTGAATCTATCATTATGTGCAAAGTTAACAGACAAAGAAATTAAGGTTACTTTATTTTAGTTAATTGTTTTAGCTGTAGTTTTAAAAACAGTAACAAACATAATGTACAGTATATATCTTGTGTGTATTTTTTATGTGATTATTATAGAGTAAGCTGTTGAAAATATATTAATAGACCATTTTATCGCATTTATTTTGAAACAGCACCGCCAACGTCTCGCAACTCACTGGGGGACTTCCAGCAGCCTAGCCTGAGCAGCTGGCTAGTTACAAATAGGGCACCGTGCAGCGGATAGCGCTGCTAGACCTTTGCTATAGCAGCAGTAGACAACAGATACGATCTTGCTAATTACTGTATATATAAACTTTGAAATAGCTTTTTAAGATTTAGGCTTATTTCCAATATAAACATTTTGGTTTTTTTTCTGTTTTAAAATATTTGTGCTCGTTAGTAATTTAGGTCTATCGTTGATTTAATCTGTGATGGTAACTACGTACAGTAGAGCATAATGCTAGGCCTTTGAAAGTCCCCCAGTGGTTGGTTGCCAGGTTATCAGAAATTTTCATTTCAAAATCGCGAAAATGGTGTATATCCATAAAGTAAACATTTAAATTGCAGCTATCTAGACATTAAAAAAGCATATTTTGAATTTTTAATTAGTATTTTTTCCAATCATCATTACCATTTTATTTTCTTAGTGGCACCATATCCGTGGAATTAACAGATGTTTTAAAGTTATATAATCAATCGATCAATTTTTTAATTTCTAAATTGAAATCCATATAGATAAAAAAATATAATATTAGTATAATATTATTATGTGACACCGTCTACTGATTATCGGTGACAGTCTGAATGGATCGTCATTAAAATGGTCCATTCTCCATGGAATCGCATCGGTCAGCGACCGTCGTGTGAAGTAAGTGAGCTTCTTTAACGAACCACCAAGCCAGACCCCTACTTCTTGAATCATGGCGAATTCATGTGAGACTAAATATGATTTTAAAAAAAAATTCTATTTCCAGTTGGTAGTTGATAAATGTCCACTTCTGGAATCTATAAACTTGACAGCTTGCATCAAATTAACTTCTCTGTCAATCAGTCTCCTGTCAAGTGGATGTCAGCACTTGAAAGCAGTTGATTTGTCGGGATTGAATGTAAGTGATGATCATCCTCCTTTAATGTGTATAAAGCAATTGCTATTGTAGTTTTGTTGTTGGTGGTTGATGGTTATGGTTTAAGAACTGATTTCTTTGTTAGATATTTCAGATATTTGATCATTTATTTATTTGTCATATAGATACATTGCATATGATAACTGTCTTACTGGGTTAATGATATAAAAATAATAACAATAAAAATTATTACATTAATAATAATAGCTCAAGGGAAAATGGCTGTTATCCCCCTGCGAGTGTCTCATGTGTTAGTCCTCGGCCTAGCTTTGCCCGATTCTCTGATGTTTATCAACTTTATTGTTTGGATCCACATATTTTGTATGTTATTTCAAAGTGGACATTGGATAGGCTCTGATTACATTTTTTTGCTGGTAAATTTTAAAAGAGGTTTATGATATGAACCATATATAATTTACCTATTTATTACATTAATTATTGCTTTGTACCTGCAGATTGGTGCGGTAGCTCCAGCAGTACTAAAGCAGTTGGTGGAGCAGTGTGGCAGTCGTTTAGAGGAGTTTGTCATCGCAAAGACACAATTGAGAAGCTTCCCAATGGTACTCAAAGCATTAATGGTAAATCATCAATAAATCATACAATTATGTGTTTGTATCTTCTAATGATGGAAACAAAGACTTAGTTATACCTCTGGTGGCAATTACAGAAGATTAAAATGTATAATTATAAACATAATTGTTGAAGTTGTAAAACATTTTTTTTTTTTTTTTTAAAAGATGACTTTATGGTAAAACAACTTATGTTAATTTTCTGATGATTGGACACCCTTTAGAAATAATAAAACTGATTTCTCTTTTATACACAGACATGCTGTCCAAATTTGAAATTACTGGACCTATCAAACTGCAAGTTTTCCTCGGACTTTCTCATGATTCCAATTGAGGAATTCCAAGCTGGTTGTCCAAGCCTCGAGGTTCTACGACTGACAGGCTCAAAGGTGCGAGCAAACCAGGTCTCAAGGAGGCTGAAGGTAAGGACATCAGTTTCCTGTTGTAAATACAGACACCATAACCAACTGGGCCAGAGGGCTCTCTGTAGGTGTGGGAACAGCATTATTTTCTTGATGAACAAACAATGTGATATTAATAAGCCCTCATTTGAAATGACGATTCAGAGTTTTTTTATTTTTTGAAAAGTAAATAATAGTGTATGTACTGTAATGGAAAAACAGAATATAGAATTTTTTGTATTTGTAGATTTTACTGATTAAATATAATTATTATAGATAACCACCATCTATAATTCTTTCTATATGTATTCTAATTGTCAACATCGGTTCCGATTGTTTGAAACTGATGAATGTAAACTATATTTAACATAATTCATGTGTTTTTTGCTTCAGGAGGAATCCCTTGGTTTTCCGAAACTGAAAGAACTTAGTGTAGCAGTCAACATAACTACAACTCTTAACATTAGTCTAGGGATTACTGACGGATTGCTGCTGCGTCTGCTAAAAACATCCAGCAAATTAAAACACCTTGACCTCCGCGGATGCACACACATAACAGCTGATGTCCTTCAGGTAGGATCTTTGTTGGGTGGGGTTATAGAGAAGGGTCATAGGTCATCAGTGACTAATATAATGTGGGAAAAATAGATGAGAAAATATAAGTTAAAGAATATTAATGAGTAATTATAAGAGTAATGTTATTTCTGGATCCATGATTAACTGTTTAGTGCAGGGCAACGTATTGATGGGTATAGGAGATACTAAGCCCTCACCATTCTGAACCTAAAAAAATTGAAGAGGGAAACAAATATAACTCAACAGTGAGATTCTTGTGTTTTATCTGACAGCTGAAACTACAGAAGAGATGTGTAAACCTTTCGTGCCATTAGAATGCAGGAGAATGGTATTTTCTCCGATGTACAGAACTATTACAGCACTGTGTTAGCCTACTCAGAAAAGCAGTTTATGGTATACCCAATAAAGGAAGATGACCATGATCATGTATGTATATAGTAATTGAGTGATAACTGATTCATTTGATTTACATTTTTATTCTATAGAAATTATCATTAGATAATTTGGAACAGCTATTCATCTCGCAATGTTCAGTCTCAAAGTATGAAGGCATAGCTGTAATTGTGCAGAAGGTAAAAATCTTAATATTTGTTTTTAAAACTATTCCTGACCCAAATTCACATTAAAACTGGAGAACTGAAGCTCAGCCCTCTATAGCCATGTACACAGAAATTTATCTTGAAAGTATGATAAAGAAATATACTTGATGTGTTCACATTGATCTATTCCAGTTATCTTGGTTAAGATTAGCAGCGAGTCATGCAAAAAAAAAAACAGAAGTAGAATGAAACAATTGGTATATTTGTAACTTTAATACAAAGGTCTCATTTGGATTTTTATCAACCGGACTAAATCTAGGTTTGCCATTAATCCTTCACTAGCCTACAGTTAGTTCAATTAGCACTGAATATAATTTAATTGTTCACATTGAATTTATTCCAGTTAACTGGATTGCCAGTGTTTCTAATATTAGTGTTCTTTCCTTTACAGTGGATGCACAGCTTGATAGAGCTGGACTTGTCATGGAACGTCTTTCCAGGTATGTCGCTAGACATTGCCATGAAGAAGTTGTCCAGTACTCCTCAGAAATCAAATCTTCGAATCCTGAACCTAAGTGGAACATCCATAACAGCACAGAGAGTCAAGTAAGTTAAATCTATACTTTCTATATTGAGGTAATGCATTTGAATAATAAAACGAAAGCTGTAAGTTTTCAATTGAGAGATTATGAGTGTGGTACTAGTGTCCTTGGCAAGACAGTTTACTACATAATGGTTGCCACTCAACAATATATCCCTTTTTTCACCCAGAAGTATGAATTGGTACCTGGTTGGAGAGGGATGAATTTAAAATGAAATAATGTAAATAAAAATAAATTTGTTCAGTTAAAAGTATTTATTTGTTTTAATAGGTCATTACTTGATGGTTGTCCTCGCTTATCGTGCCTTGACTTGTCATCCTGCCGTGGATTGCCACGTGGAATGAAGCAGCAGTATGAAGGAGAACGTCTTGCCAACCTCAAGCGAAACATAGACACCATCTTTGATGAAGAGTCAGAGAACACTTGATGATAGAGTCATTGACATTTTGAACTTTGGAAATTTTAAAAAACAAAAGTGCAAGAAACCTTATATGGTAGTTATGATGGCATATACAACATTGAAGAGGTCACGATATGACTGTGATGGTGGCATATGTGAAATTTTACAAGCATTTATGGGAATGATGATGCATCAATTTGATTTAAGTGTGTGAAGGTTGTTGCAAATTTCAAGTATGATGAATTTGCAGGCGTAAGACTTTTGTTTTGAAAAAAAACTTCGCTCCTAAAAGGCTTCAGGGCATGCACCCACAATTTGCTTTTTAGATGCTCTAAAATGCGTTTTCCGTCACTGTAGAGAATTACTTTTACAACTGTTACAATCTGTAACTTGTGACCAGCTCTGGCAAAACCAGCCGTGTTTAGGAAAAATGCAAAATTGAGATTTCACTGTTATTAGATTCTACATGAATTCTTCATTAAAACATTTTTTACTTAATGGAAATTGGTTGAGTATTAACAAAGTTATTAATATTTAATTCATTGGATATCAGCCATGTAGTTTATGAGATAACAGCTTCCAAAGATTCCAAAATCAATAGCCTATTAATGAGACTTGTATTTAAAAATAATTTTAATGTGCTTTTCAGTCAGATTTAGTGATTGTTTTTTTGTAAAATGCAAAAACATGAAAATGTTTAAAATCCTGATTCTTAAACGTTTGGAATGCTTTTGGAAAGAAATTGCAAAAAACAGGTTTTGCCAGAGCCGGTCGCAACAATAAACAACGTTTCAGGCTGTCCACAAGCCATGCACATGCAGCGTGTATGTGTTCTGCGATCTTGTCTAACAGTGCTTTGTAAAGCAGCAACATATCTAAAGTGTTGGAGCAATTGAGAACATGAACGAATGATGTTTAAGTACTGTATGCAAGTTTAGGGGAGTTGGTGCGTGTTCAGAGACAGATACACAATATGTTTCGGCCTAGACTTTTGGGGTTTTAAAATTATACGCGCGTTTTAGGTACTTGAACATGTCAGATCTTGAGATAAACTTCAAAAGAGACATGGTGGGTCTGGTGTTGGAATATCCTAAAGTAACTTTGTTTTTTCTACAATTAGAATTGATTTAAGATCTTTTAATTTAATTTTCAATAATTATAATGATTGCTTTAGGATACATTGCAAAAATGAGCTTAGCACATCAACAAAGGTTTCATACTGATGTATGTAAAGTACTTTCAGAAGGAATTTAACCTGCAACCTGTATGTTTCTAGTATATTTTTTTTGTTATGAATAATGGTTAAAAGTGTTTGATTTTGAAGGCATTACTATTTTACAATAGCTTTAATTCCTGCTGGACAGGTACAAAGGATGTCTAGACATCAAGTTATACAAGCTAAATCATCACCATTCACTGAATCCTTAGTTTCCAATCTAGTTACTTGGTGATTTATTTAAAGTGTGCCCATATTTTTAAAAAGTGCCTTCTCAAATGTACTACTACTACTCGTATAACTATTCCTGAGGGAATTGACATGTCCGAGCAAGTTGATTTGTTTTATAGCATTGCATTATAGATACAAAGCTCACAATTTACAAGAATTTGATAGCTTCATTATAAAAATCTATTTACTTTACTTGCTAAAAGTGAATATATTATTTTTTGAGCTGTGCATGTTTACTGTAATCATAATGTATAAAGCAATTATTAATAATGGGGAACATACAATTTATCACTTGGTTCAGGAATGTATTTTGAAACTTTTATACAGAGTTACCAGTTAATTAAAATATATCATATAAGTACAAACATTTAAAAGTTGGTATTGGAAGGTTCATTTCATTTGACTGACATGCCAAATACAAGTTTTAACAGAGAGTTGGTAATTGGTCCTACGCTTTGACAGAATCCAATGGTATCTTGTCCGATTATAGACTATTTTTAGAGTAATTTTTCCTGTAAACTGCTGGTTTCTGCAGTTTACTCGTGCTAACAGGAGACTTTTTTCATATATAGTCAATTCTAGTACTGTAACTGACATATGTTAAAGCTTATTGTGTGGAGAAATATGAATATATTAAAAGGTGATTTTAGCAAGGCAAGTCCCATATATATTTTAAAGCAACCAAACAAGCCACATTTTTGATAACTGTACCCAGACTGAGGAATATAATACAGTATCCCCACACAAAATTCAGACTTAGAAATTTGTCCGCTCATTTTTAAACACGCACACACAGACTAACTTTTATACTACGGTGGCGTTAATGTATTACACATTCAGTTAAATTCTGTTCACATATTTTTCTAGTTTATTTTCTGTGCAATTCTTGGTTATTTTTAACTGTTATATCTACAAATAATGTACTATTCCAACGCTCTGCCTACCGAGTTAAATTACCCCTGTTTCAAGAAACACATTTTCTACTTACTTTTCATGGACTCTTAGACAGAATCTTATATGGAATACATAATGTCCTAGTAGCAAATCTAGTGGCTTGCAAAAAGGGGGCTCTCCTGGCAGGAGCAAATAAAAGAATATATTTAGGGATCCCGGATCAAGCCCCTGCTTAACCTGTGAGAACACAGTATAGCAGAGGTTATCATGAACACCAGGTGTTAGGAAGTCACGGTAAAACCTGTCTGGCAAATTTGATGCGAACAAAATTTCAAACCGCGTTTCTGATGCGCTGCACACCAGCATACCTATAGTATTCTTACACACTTGATCAGATTTTCTGATCGGTAAGGTAGGCATTCTGATCCGGAAATTTGAATTTGGTGTGAATACTTAAGTCAGGGACAACTGGCCTGAGGATGAAATAGGTGAAAGCCCTAGCTCACAATTTACAATCACAAAATAACAATAATAAAATAACAAAAAGATGGCAATCTTCTTAGGCAAGAACAATAAAGTAAACCTTGAAAATTAAGAGCTGCCTTAATGTCAGTAGGGGTGATATTAGCGGGATCAAGGGCCTGGTTGTAAGCAAGACTAAGAGCATATGGCAAGAATGATGAATGAAGATGCAAGGTTTGGGCAAGAATGATGAATGAAGATGCAAGGTTTGGGCAAGAATGATGAATGAAGATGCAAGGTTTGGGCAAGAATGATGAATGAAGATGCAAGGTTTGGGCAAGAATGATGAATGAAGATGCAAGGTTTGGGCAAGAATGATGAATGAAGATGCAAGGTTTGGGCAAGAATGATGAATGAAGATGCAAGGTTTGGGCAAGAATGATGAATGAAGATGCAAGGTTTGGGCAAGAATGATGAATGAAGATGCAAGGTTTGGGCAAGAATGATGAATGAAGATGCAAGGTTTGGGCAAGAATGATGAATGAAGATGCAAGGTTTGGGCAAGAATGATGAATGAAGATGCAAGGTTTGGGCAAGAATGATGAATGAAGATGCAAGGTTTGGGCAAGAATGATGAATGAAGATGCAAGGTTTGGGCAAGAATGATGAATGAAGATGCAAGGTTTGGGCAAGAATGATGAATGAAGATGCAAGGTTTGGGCAAGAATGATGAATGAAGATGCAAGGTTTGGGCAAGAATGATGAATGAAGATGCAAGGTTTGGGCAAGAATGATGAATGAAGATGCAAGGTTTGGGCAAGAATGATGAATGAAGATGCAAGGTTTGGGCAAGAATGATGAATGAAGATGCAAGGTTTGGGCAAGAATGATGAATGAAGATGCAAGGTTTGGGCAAGAATGATGAATGAAGATGCAAGGTTATAAAGGTGATTTTTAACTACGCGAGCATGATTTGTTTTTGCTTTAAACATTTTCAATGGGTGGGGGGGGGGTGTGGGAGAGCTTGCACCTCTCTAGATATGACACTGCGGGGAATGCTGACGCCACTCGTAATGCAGAATCAATAAAATACTTGTGTGATTGGTAGTAAATGCGATTTATTGTTATCATCAGTACATTTGTTTTTAACATCTAAAATATGTTACTAAAACCTGAGATCATATACAGTATAATTAGTAATATTTTAAACAGTAACTATTCATTTTGTTTAATATTACAAGTTTATTTTATGCAGAGTCAAATATAATTCCCCAACTTTCATAAAATGATTGCTGTGCCCTATTACACTATATACTTTCTCAAAGTAATTATCTTACAATAAATTGACTTGCATTGCATCTCTTGGAAAAGGCACAGTATAAGCTATTATAACTATTTATGTCAACTGAAAATTACTATATGTAACAGTTCTTAACCAATTACATTTTTGATTGTGTATTTATGTTGTGATATTTGTGTACATTATAAACATGGTTTATTATTTCAACTGATACAATTCAATCATTCTTTATGACTAAAAAGAAAAGATTTATCATACCGGCCATAATTAGAAAAATACTTACAGTACCACATTTATTCGAATAAACGCTTCCCTTGCTTTTTTCCTGAAATAATTTATTCGAATAAATATGGTAGTATAATATACTAATAATTTTTCCTATATATACTAGTGTTGTCAATAAGAAAAAGTGGAGAGACTTAGGCAACAGAAAATTTAAGTCATTGGGCCTACAGGCTATTGCATAAGTGACAAAATTTACAAGCAAGCATACTTGTGTGTATTTTTCCACCCTTCCTAATTTGTATGTCACATGATTCATTTAGAAATAAAGAAAAAATCAAAATACAATAACTTTGTCCACTGAAGTTATTATAAAAATTATATAAAATTTATGAAAAAAAGAAAGAAATTATTGCTTTACATATTTCACAATTAATAATATATTCTTTTTAAATTTAACTATATATACACAGATGCATTATCATTCTTCCAAAATCCTGACTCTCGCCTCAAATGCTTTTATCAAACATCATATTACACTATTGAGGATCAAGTAAATCATTATTCTTTAAACCCCAGAAGCTGATACAGTAGCAAGGTTTAACATAGTGTATACCAAAAACATACACATTGCAATAATATTACATGCTGATTGGAATGCAAAGCATTACATTTTGATGGAATATGGTAAACTAGACTACAATGGAAATTGCAAAAATACAAAGAAATCACTGAAGGTTGATAATGATGATGAAAACCTATTACCTTTATACTGTAAAATAATGTCAATTTCATTTTTTGTTATGTTAAACTAAACTAAAACTAAAGATGGTAACGGTTAGAGATTTATATAGCGCATAATACACCTCACCTTATAACACAGGTGGGCAAAGTGCGGCCCGCATGCAGCCCGTCAGCGACTTTTTTGCGGCCTGTGACAATGAAGTAAAAACCCTATGTTTACGGCCCGCCAATCAAAATTGGCTAGAAAACACCTTGTATTTTACGGCCCGACACCAATAATATGTAAAAAGTAACATTAAAACTGAGAATAAAGGTGATGTAAAAGCAGTGATTGGAGGTTTTTGGAATCTTACTGGAACATCAAAGTTTAGGTGCGCCCTTGGTGTTAAATCAAAAGTTCACTTTGGCCCTCTGACCGATTTTTATGCCCACCCCTGCCTTATAAGGATGTATTGTGTTAATCCTATTTTGGTTCATATTACTATACTTAATTTTATAAAATGCTTATAATGCTTATTGTATTAGAATGCTTTTTCATAAAAAAAGAAATGTTTCCCTCTTATTTGTACAGCTTATGAATAAGAATGACCTCTCTTGAAAATTTTAAGTAGACTTGCATTTATATAAAATAAATCTAAAAAAAATTGGGTTAGTTGAACAATAGAAATTTGCTGAAGAGGCAAAGAGACTTCACACTCAGACAGAAGGGTTTATGCACTGGATAAAATATCTTTGTGTGTGGATTTCATACGTCATAAACAGATAACTTGCTACCTTTTTTTTTTACAAAGAATCGCAGTCTGAAAAATGCAAATCAGCAATTACAGATTATCAAATAATCTCACCATAAAAATCATTGACTGATTGATGAAAACATTAAGCAATGTACTGAAGCCTTTTTGATCCAGGGGAAAAAAAACACTAAGAGACAAAAACATCCTCTTTCATAACAACTGCCACAATGCTGTGCAAATTGCCACCAAGAGACATCCAATCCAACACTAGATTTAAACTCATCACTAGGACGAGTTAGGTGATCCACTTTTCTGACAAAAGTAAGTAATGGCACACGAAAGTTGACCCTTGATATGTATACTTGTGTCTGTTTCATTTTTACCATGATGACATCATCAACAATTATGAAAGAAATTGCCTTAGCTTTAACATACTCAAAGGTGGGAGACGATCAATGAAGGATAAGCGAGATACGCCCAGATGAGTATAAAAATAATGAATAATATTTAAAAATGAAAAAATCGTATCTTAACTAGACTATTATTTTCATAGCAATCTGTTTATAAACTAAAATTAATTTTTTTTTTTTTGCTACTATAAACTACTTCACCATACACTTAGCATGCACCTGCTTTTGGATGTGGAAAAGTCATAAAAATGATTGCACCAGCAGCTTGTTGGGATTAAAATTTATGCCATCTATTTAAAATATTAAAAAAGAATGTCAATCTTTGATTCAGAAGTGTTGGTTTTCATCAAATTACCCACAACCAAATTTCAGAACAACAAATATAACATCAGTTTACAACAAAACCTATCAATGTAGGTGAAGGTGTCAGTTTGAGTGTAAAAACTCTCTAATATTCTGAATAACCAGATTCATATAGTTATGTGAAATTTTATTTTTATCCATGTGAGAAAGTATCTTGCTAAATATTATGTGATCTTTCTACATAAAAATCAGATGTTGGCCAGGTGATAATCATAGAAAATCAAGATGATCATGTGATGTTGCCAGACAATCGCATGATGGTCTAGCGACATCACATATTGTTGCTAGAAAATCACATGATGGTAATGTGTTGTATCCAGGCAATCACACGATGGACATACGATGTTTCTAGTCAATCACATGATTGTTATGCGATGTTTCTAGTCAATCACATGATGGCCAAGTGATGTTTCTAGACACTCTTATCCCTCTTAAGAATGAGCTTCTCAAGAGCCATAAATGGTGCCTCTACGCATATTGATAGGATGAAAGCTGCACTATAAGACAGCACAAGGTTTCCCAAGAAGAAATAGATCTGTGGTTAAAAAAAAAAAGAGGCAAAAATATTAATTAACATTTTTCCGAAAAATCTACTTCAAATGCCTAATAATAAAAAAACATCACTTATAATGCACCATCTATCTAACATGCTATTCTGAGGTGCTTTAATGCAATGCAATTTTTGTGCAGAGAAACATTGCCTTGTAATACAGTGTAAAAGTATTTCAATGTAATAAAGTTGATGGTTGTTCAAATTGAGATAAATCCTTTATTTTTTTCATTATGGTTAGTATTTAGTATTGTTTTAATTTAAAATAATTCTAACAAAATGCACAATGAAAAAAATGTTACAATACAACAATATTGCAATGATGTTAATATTACCACAACACTTTTGCATGGCCACTTTGGAAGTATTCTATAATCTGAAAATTATCCTCAATGATGTAATGTAATATTATGTAATTCGATTTATATAGTGATTTATACCCAAGTCTCAAAACACTGTGGACTAGCTCGCACAGTAACTTTCTTCTCCCCTAAGGGTCTATTCACGTCTGAGCTACCCGGTAAGAGGTACTCTCATCTGTTCGCAACAGGGGCTGTATGGACCAGAAACTCCCTACTTGTCTCGAAAGATGTACTGGGTTCTTTAAAGTGCACACAAGCCAAATTGTGTACACTGGGCCTACGGTTTGTAGTCCTTATCCGAGAAGACTTGTTCCACCACCAGAACCATAGGCGAGCGTGCCGCTCAAACCAGCGCCAATATTTTGGCTGTAGGTTCCACTAACCACTCGGACATCCAACTCGCCACAATGAATAGTAAATTGATGTAGTAATAGTACTTACCAATAGAAAATCTGAGAAATAGATTAGGTTTGGTAGAGAATACTGGAACACCATCATGATGATTGGATGCAACAGATATGCACAGTAATTTATTCGGGATAGTGGTATCCAGAAAGACCATGAGAGCAAGGTATTTATCGGGCCTACAAAAAAAGTTTACAACA
Source organism: Anneissia japonica (assembly GCF_011630105.1). NCBI lineage: Eukaryota > Metazoa > Echinodermata > Crinoidea > Comatulida > Comatulidae > Anneissia > Anneissia japonica. Next base: position 67,685 of record NW_022684833.1, on the reverse strand, counting down.
TACGGAGTGATGTATCTATTATTACTGTAATTATTATTGTTATTTGCATTATACATATTGATTCCTATGGAAAGAAAGCCGCATAGTGCAGCTGGCTAAAACTTTGGTAATCACTGTGTGTGCCAAACCAAGCCGATATTTGAGTTTCTGGCTCTAATTTGTATTAATGCTCTACATGTGTAATACAGGTTATATATATACAATATATGTAAAAAAACATCTCACCTCCATATCCAGTAATACATGCAAAACTGACCCAGCCGAGGGCAATGGCCCATGCAAAGCGACAAAATGTAATGTACATCACAGATGCTCCCCTGCTTAACTCATGTCCGTGCATTGTGCCATAAAGCCCGTATACCACCGACAACCCAATTCCAGTTGCAATCAACCAACCAATAATCGCTACGTACTGAAGAGAAAATGTATTATTCCCATCAAGATTAAATGCTACAACATCTGCCTTTTACTTTTAATATATAAGTATAATGATTTAATTAATTTTTTCAAAGGATTGGCAGTGATTGAAAATCTGCATAAATTTTCATCCATTTTGCATGTTTTTTTACAGTAGTTTTTGATATGAATCAATAAGATAAAATCACCGTGTTTACTTCACTTTTCATGTATGTCAATTTGGAGTATGTTTGCTTGAAACACAAAAAATAAATAATCTGAAGAATTCATAGTGCCAAACTCCATCATACACATTAATGTTTGGTGGCAAGGAACGATTACAAACAATAATATTTATAAAAAGGATACTTATGTTCTGGATGTAATGTTACCATGTTGTGGTACATTGTATACATTAATTATTTATGTGAATAAGAATGATATATTAGTGTTAAGAACTACAACATTCATACATACAGAATACTTGTATCCTGTCCTTCAACAACAAGCAATAATACAAAGAAACAGGGTGCAAAAATAAAGCAACATGTGCAATCTTGATTCCTTTGTATCTTTGCGATATATTCACAGGAGTCTTCAAATTTATGAAGTTCTGCTACATACCCTGGGCATCCTAACTCGACCATGGTAGCGATACAGAATGTAGCCCACTGCCATGCCGACAAGGTAAGTACTGATGCGTGTATATGGCTTCTGGTAGAGGTCATCACCAAGGAAGTTTTCACGAGTAGGATCTCTAGAATCACACAGAAAGATATCACAGCACAAATTTGAATAAATCAGTATGGCTGGATGGGAGGTGTGGATTACATCCAATAAACAAAGATATTTATTGTAATATTCAATAAGAATGACAAAAAAATGCATTATTCACATGTTCTTTTAGAGTAATAGTAAAAAAGCGTAACCCCCTAGAATTGCAAGGAAGATATCACAGCACAAATTGGAATAAGTCAGTATGGATAGAGAAGAGGTGGGTATTACATCCAACAAACAAAGATATTTATTGTAATATTCAATAAGAATAAAAGGAAAAATTGCATAATCTATATGTTCTTTTAGTCAATACAATTCAAGATAGTAATAGCAAAAAAAGTGGACATTAACACATTGCCTGCAAGGAACGTTCAGTCCTACAAGTTGTTGTTCAGGGCCGGATGCCAAAATAGAGAATGGGTATCTGTGAGGATATTGTGGCATTGAATGAATTGGTCTCTGAAGGCACTAACTAGAGGTACACCCAAATACCTTTACTATATAAATAAAAAAAAGACATTATTAATATTAATAAAAGATACATACAATGGAAAGGGGGTTGCTTGAATGTCCTTGGCAATTGATAAGCCAATCAAACTCCCAAAGCACATAGCCAGCAGACTAATGCATATGCTGATGCCAACAGGTGCATAACTGTTAATAAAAAACATTTTAAATTATAATTATGTTGGTAATTAATCAGTTTAAAATATGATATTTACAGTTTACAATATGACAATAATAAATGCTTGCAGTACACCAATCAATAGTTCTCAAAATTGAAAATTACAAAAACTTACTGGTATAGTAGATAGATGATAAAAGGACTGATGATGAAGAACTGCATATCATTAGCAAGATACCACGACCAGCCCAAGCACTGTGGAAAAAAGAATGAAAATTATTTACAGTAATATACAAAACCCCTTATAACAGAATGTGAACGCCTTGTCAAAAATGAAAGTCTTCAAATCTGTTAAAATTCCTATGTATTTACCATAATAATGCATTTTGGACTAAAAATATAACTTATCATATCTTTGCCATTTGATAACCACTTTAAACAAATGTTGCATCAATTCTTAGCTTTTGGCCTCTAGTTTACAAAGTTCTAAAATATGTCATTTTTCATTTTTTGAGTCAAGAGCCTGTTTTTGTTTTGATTGGTTCTCAAATTAGACTTGTTGTAATGTAAAGGCAGGTTCAGTTGACCAATACCATTAAACAAGATCATGACTGAATGACTTCACACATAATTACTCACACAGAGCATATCAATGTCAGACAACTGCAGGCCGAAGCAACAATTTAAACTATACAATGGTTTATTGAGATGAAAGAAATGAAAATAATAATAAATTGCAATAATGTTTAAACACATGGCTTTTGTTTGTATATAGACAAAAAACATGGAATGGCACATTGGATATAATTTTTTAACAGTCTAACAAGGAAGGTAATATTTGATTCTTAAGTTTAGTCACAATATAAAAAAACATTATATAACAATAACAATGCATTATGGTACATTTCAAAATGAATGTGATAAATAGTCATGATAAATTCAAAAATAAAATTTGTACCAAAACCATAGGACTGACCTCTGCCCCTAATGCAGTCGGGTATAAGTTGTTAATGTAGAGCATGTTTGTCCACCAATATTTCTGACAGTATGTCATTCCGTTTTCATATCCTACAGGATTTGGGTCAAAAACAGCCGAGTACATCGGCCCTGTGGCAAAATGAGGAGTTAGTGTTGTGTAGATGAAAATCACCAGCATATATACAGGTGTCAATCTGTCAAGATACAACATTAAGTTACTAAGGAAATAAGGACCATAAACTTATTCATTATTTATTTATGTCATTTATTGTCACTTACAGAATGGAAATTTTAAAATTAAACATAAAAATGATCTTATCTTGCAACCACTGGTTTGTGACTAGGATAAATTCTAATTTGTCATTTAATAATAAGTAATTAATTAATATAACAAACATCAAATACCACAAAAACTATTAACTGCTTCTATTGTGACACAGTTCCAAATTATAGTTTTCAATGTTTTACAGATTAAAAAATTATGAAATTCATACAAAAAATATTATGTAAAAATACTTGGGCGGAAGAAAATCTAATTCGAATTGCAATTGAAAACTATTAGCGTTCACTAAACACTTCAAAAATATTATCAATCTACTTCCTCAACATGGACAACATATATTTAATAGGGTGCTTACCTAAGATACCTATGCAGGTAAAACATGCCCCAATTCAAACTTCCATTATTCTTCTTCAAATAATTGAGTGTAAGGTAGGTAATCAGGAGACCACTAGAAAACAATATATTTATTATTAACTTGTTTTATATTATTAGAATTAAAAACAATTTTACTATTTATGATGGTTATTTTAGTTTTCAATGTACAGTAGAGCATTATTTCTGTGCTCACACCCCTCATAAATATTTGTATTTATGAAACTTGCATATCTTGTTTCTATCTGGTAAAAATATAATTTTACAAAAACAGGAATTGATGAATCAATGAATACTTATTAAAAACATATACTACCCTCTCTGTAAAACTTGAATGCTTTTTCTCATGCCAAATTGATAAGCATGGCAAAGAAAGAAAAACATATTTTACTTTTAAAATAATAATATATTTTGACAAAAGTGAAGTGGGCGGAGAATATTTTTTATTGGGCGTATATACAGCAGTAATTCTCAATTATATAAAGGGTTCCAAATTAAAGCTTCTGATGCACCTTCCTTAAATATGGTAAATTTATAGCACTCCAAATCACAACATATTATATTTTAGAAAACTAGCTCTTGAGTAAAATAAGAACCGGTAAAGGGTCTAGTTTTTACTTCACACATTAAAAGTATTTTCTTTTTGTTTTAAAATTAAAAATACATATAGAATATTTCCAATCTGCAAATGTAAATGACTAGAGATTATCTGACACATAAATCATTACGTTTGTGTTGTACAATCGAATGTCTACAACAAATCACAAAATGGTCCTCTGCTAAATGTAAATGATAGGTTCTATTTTACAACACAAACAATAAAATATATAGATATAAATGATGAAATTACCTCAGGAAAAAGAAAGAATCAACGGAGAATGTGGCATTACCAACAGCTTGGAAGGAGAACCTTGACAAAATCGGAACGATTTGTAATGGGTTGGCTGCAAGAAGATGATGACAAAAATAATACAGTAAAAACTTAATAGTAATAACTAAAGGCTAGATAGTCAAATGGTCGCCAGTCCGCATTCCGCGTCCAGAGTTTTCGGCGTGGGCTTAGCCTTTGGCCATTCAAGACCTCCTTGCAAGGCAACAAGTTCCCTCACCCAGCGGGGACGCTTGGCTTTATGGCGCCAACCATCCCGCCAGTCACAGAAGGTTTTATACGGTCTCTTGTCCGCATTTTGTAGAAGTTAGTTTGGACTGACTAACCCCACAAATAACCTGCCTGCTCTGAATGGATCCAGTTTAACGTCATACCCAGGACACTATTTATAATAAGAATATCAAAAATAATAATATCTAATTTTCCTTGCAAATTAATCGGATATTATGTAACTATGTAAGCTATTATCAGCACTAAAATTATATGAAATTGGTAAACTTCTCCTTTAAATAATTGGAACATTTGAAAGTGAAATGTTTTGTTATATCAAGTGACGACAGATTCGAAACATCGCTCAGCACTGAAGCCTACAAAAATTTTATAAGCACCACAGTGCTTACTCGAGGATTTACGGTAGCTCAAAAGGAGACTGGTATAGATCTTTCATTCTGGTAAATCTAACTCAAATTCATAACAACAGTAATGATGATGACAATTATTATTGTTAAATTCATTATTAATAAGAACCAATAACGAAAAATAATAAATAATATCTATTGCATGGTTTATTGTATTTTTTTTTTTAATTTGTATTATTTCTTTATTTATTACATATTTACTTTTCACTTAAGTTGCTTTATCCCTATTCCGATGGAAACAAACAAATTTTCCTAAAATATTTATCCTCTGTATTTATTACCAGTGGATGATTTTCATTTTCATTTTTACTATTAATAACATACAATAACAAAAAACAATAATGATAATAATAATACCTATTGCATATTATATATATATATATATATTGTTTATTGAATTTATTATTCTTACCTTTTACGCATTTTCATAGAATATCTATCCTTTATATTTATTACAAGTGGATTGGAAGATTTTCAAAATTGATTGTTGTGTGATTACTCATTGTTTTATGTTGTCAATGCTAAGGTAGACATATTAAGTCATTAATTTTTCGAGGTAAGTCTATCTAACATCAAGAATTACTGTTGTATTTTATTTGTATTTGTATTTTCAACAAAAATTTAGACATGCAAAAAACAAAACATATCCATCGAAACTTACAGAAAAGCGAGAGCGGAAAAAAGTATGTATGTCCGAGGATAACCCAAAACAAGCTGAGAACCCGGATACCGTTGAGGGCGTGTAAACTGCTCTGTCCTTGAGTTGGCTTCAATATCTTTGACCCATTAGTGATTAGTGAGAAGCACAAAAGGAACTTCTTGACAAATCTTGAAAATGAAACTGAGAAAAAAAACGATGTGCAATTGAAACTATATTACGGAGTGTGAAAGTATGGCTATTAATTGCATAAACCTTACATTCTGGTAGGAAATTTTTGTAGTAAATCCATCCTCATGTCCTTTAATCCAACACTGTATATATGAATATATACAGTGTCTATTTATTTCCTTTAGCAACCGAGATCATGCAGAGATCATAGGCCTTTAGCCGGCTGATTAATTGTTTATCATGATCTTCATTGTTGTTGCCGCCACATGTTATTCGTCTTTAGTTGCTATCACTAACGATCTATCATAGTCACTGCTTAAATTGTTTATTCATGTTTGCTAGTATCAAAGAATTTTTTAATCATACATGTTATCGCTGAGGAAGAGCACAGGACTGCTCGAAATATTCAAAAATAACAACTTATTTTATGTCTATTATGTCATACATTTCTACTTTATGCATTCGTACTAACTTTATATTATCAAGACAAACGTGGAACCTAAATTAGGGGGTTACACAGATGATTCATGGTTCATAAGATCCTCTGTCAATGTGGAATGATGTGAACTAAGTGCCTTTGCACCAGTCAAGGACCACGTCCATATGCAATTTAGCAAAATGACCAGCGAGTTATGGTTTATTATCCAACATTTATAGGAGATAACCTGAATATATTTATATATACTTTTTTTGATTAGTCAAATTCAATGCCAAGAACCATTCAGATTTAACATTTTAAAGATACTCATGAAATTTCTGTACCGCTTAACGTCTCTGGCTCATCTCTGATTGGCTGATAAGGAGGCAGGTTTGTTCCATTGATTGAGTGATTGTATGAAGGTGGTAGAGAGTGATATGATGGGCCAGATGGATGAGTGGCTGTAAAGTAATGATAAAACCATGTTAGAAATTATGCAAATGACAGCATTAATGTATCATCAAAAGTAATCAAATGTATGATTAATAGATGACCATTACCAACATCATCATAATCCTGATCACCGAAATTATCTTCATCCTCACGACTGCAATTATCATCATCACCACTGCAATCATCACCATCAGGGGCAGATCCAGTAGGGGAACGGGGGAACATGCCCCTTCCCCCATTTTGTCACTAACCACAGTCATGTATTTAAGGATCCACTAATCCTAGTAAGGTTTACAAAGTTAAACTCCTTCCAATACATGTGTTGATGCCTAAGCAAAAAATCTTACTATATGATTGGCTTCCTTCCTCAGCACTCATCATGTGTACTCCATTCGATGTAGGGGAGGGGCGAATCTGTACCGATCCCTCCTGGTTTATCATGTCTGGCTCTTCTGTCAGTGTCTTGAATCCGAGCGGATCATCCTGATACACACAGTATATTGTAAAGAACTCGTAGCTTGTCCCAGCTATAATCAGCACTCCGATTATTGACAACAAAACTCTGAAGATAACAGTGTTTAAAATTTAAATTATCGAAAAATTATATATTTATTTATTGCAATATTAGCGGATAAACATGAAATACTGTACAATCAAAACATTATAAAAAAAACAAAACAAGAAAAATGTGCCCTCCGAGAAATCATAAAAGTATAAAATTAAATTTCTAACAATACTTTATTGGTCACGTAAAAAAAGCCTTATATATAATGTCCACTTAAGTCCCTAAAATCAGAATGTATTTAGGCCTATAACCACTGTAGGCCCTGTAACCTAAACCTGAAGGTGCCCAACATAAACAAAGCAAAGGGCCAGATCTGACTGGCATTGGAGTCTGAAACACTTCCAACTGCCAACTTCCTACGAAAATGTTGATATTCAGGTATTTTCATTCATTCATTCAAAAATACATATACATAAAATTGATTACTAGCAGTACAGAGCTGAATTGCGAAATAAAGTTGTTATTAAAAAATACCAAAGACAAAACAAGCTAATAAATAATTATAAAAAATCAAATTTCATAAATTTTAAAACAAGTAACAATTACGGACACACTTACATCAATTAAATTTACAAATTTATCATTTAAGTTTATAGGTAAAACATCAATAATTTTAATTAAATAAAAAGAAAAAAAACTAACTGCAGATGCATTAGTCATTAGGAATACCAAAATATTAAATAATTACTGAAATAGACATATAAATAAATGTTTGTTATTATTATATACAAATTGCATTATAAAAAAAAATAATTAGTGACTGCATTATTATATCATTAAAAGTAATCAAAAGTATGATTAATGGATAATCATAATACTAATATCATCATAATCCTGATCACCAAAATTATACAATTCAGTTTTCTATTATGTGTGCATTTAAGTAAGTATATGTATACAAGCATTAATTTGATTAAATTAATTTATATTATATAACTTACAGGCAGGAAATCGCTCCAGCGTTGTATTCAAACTCCTTATTACAGGAAACATAAGCTGTTAATTCCTTTGCCAATGTCAACTTTAGAAGACCTAAATAAAAAAATTTAACAATTATCTACTAAATTAAGATTTTTTATTGTCATATAAATTTTAAATAAAGTTTGATCCTAATAAGCATGAGCAACTACTAGGTGTTTTTATACAAGGTCAAGGTTCGAGGTTTGATTTACTCATCATATAAATAACTAACTGTACATGATATAAAAAATACAGATGATTAGAATACCAAAAATAAATGATAAATTTCGAATCAACTACAAATAAATAAAAAAAATCTGGAGAGGTAACCAGTATTGCAAAAATAGTTTACTGAGTACACAAACATTTTCTGGCATGCCCTTTATCAGGTATACATACAGATATACATATGTGTATAAATACATAAGATGAGTGACTACAGAAACATTGTAATAAAACACAAGATTGGATAGCATGGATATGAATGCTTAAACAACACCTTAAGGGTGATTGATAATAATAAACTAACCAATCAGAGTGAGTTGTGAGAACCAATTGATAAAAATTACCAAGATTATGACAACCGAGATCAGGCAAAATATGTCATAAATAACTGTATAATATGATATTCTATAACAAACCTTATATATAATGGGTATATTAAACAATAACAAAGATGCTGAATGTATATTAAGAGAGAAATAGTGTACCTTCATACAGCAGGATATCCAAAGCACCTTCACTGCAAGAGTCAGGCACACAAATTCCAACGGCCAAGATTTGCGCATTCTGAAAGTGGAACAACAGTACAGAAATTTAAAAAAAATAAACAGAATCTTAGCACCTATAAATCTCTCAACAGTTCAGCACCACCAGACAAATATCTGTGATATGCCCATATATAGTATAACATCTTCATACCTGTGTGTATGCGAGTAAATCTAAGATATTTGTCATATCAATTTTGATAGTGTATAGGACTTTGATCTCTCAGGTCAACCACTATTCAGTTCAACCGCTAGTACATCTGGTATGTCCATCCAGTCCCAGAGACCAGGGTCCCAAGTCTCCCATAAGTCATGGAAGTCTCTTGGAAATGACCCATCTTCTGCAAATTCATGATTATCTGCATGCTGTTACAAGTTATAATACTACATTTTCAATTGTCAAATGTAAGTGCTAACGGTATCACCATTCACAGCAAAAATATAACTACTGTATTGTCTCTAATAAACGCCCCTCTTCTAATAAACGCCCCCTCTGAGTTTTTTTTTTTCATTTTGCAATGAGTGCCCAATCAAATAACATGGGTATCCAGTCCATAAAAAGGTTGACAAACAAGGAGTAATACCGTACTGTGTGCTGCTTTCTTTGATATGAAATGAAATAAATACTTTTGATGTTTACTGTCTTCACGATCACTAGGCCTAGGCCTATTTTGTGTTTCTCTCATGGTATTTCGTTAGCCTTGTAAAAACAGGGTAAGCTGCAAACTGACGGCAAACGACGGGTAATCGTGTATTGTTAATGTGTCGCGTGTTCGACGCTGATTTGATTCAAGGTGTCTGGTCAATGATATTTATACCGTAGTGAGAATGTTTCTTCAAGTTGAGGGCAGATGTTTTGCGTGCGGTGGTGCGGTGCTAGGCCTAGTTCATGAGGCCGACAATGTTTTTGACAAGCACGCGATTGCTGTTGTGAAAGGAGAAGTACCGCGCTGCATTGTCAGACATTTACCCCAAGAGAACTCGAAGACATTTCATTTCTTTTTGAAACACAACGAATTATTGATGTTCAAATAACCAGCAACAAACGAAGGAACAGCAAAATAGCAGGAGGCCTGGAGATACCCTGCACATTAACTTGTTCCTCTACAAGAACTTATTGACCGTTTAAAGCAACTTGTTTAGGTAATTTTTGATTTTACAATTCACCTCTAGTAAACACCCCCCCCCCCCCCCCTTTGAAAAAATGCAACGCCCCCGGGGTGTTTATTAGAGACAATCCGGTAGATGCTCAATCTTTTACTTTTGGATTTTGTGTGATATTTAGAAGGGCAAGAAATATATAAATATGATCAGTCATAAAAAGCTATTTGTCATGTGACTCTAAACTAACATGTGTGAACAGTGTCAGGCATGCATAATTTCTTTTGTGCCAATGATGTTAACCCTAATGTCAAAACAGTGAGCTATGGAAGGGGGATTTTGAGTGTGTGGGGGGATCTTGAGAATACCATGTATCTGTTTTACTTCCATGGTTCACATACACACTGTACTCTGCTGTGTAAGTTGAAATTTATAGACAATGCGTCTGGCTATCGTTTTACTTTTTTCAAGAATCTACTATTTTGTTTTGAGTATTATCCAAAAGTAAACAAAAACATGGGGTCTGTACAAATGTTAAATTATTATAGACCACACCGTGAAGAGATTTCATTTTACCGTTGTCTTATTAAGAGCATGTGCAATGCAGTACTGGGCTCCAAAGGTCTGTTGAGTTTTCTCCTTCGTTTGACGCAGGCACTGGTCGTACAGTCCAATCCATTGAGTGTTACCTTGAAGTATACCCGGTGGCACTTTCCCATACGAGTCCACCACTGCAAATAGTATGAAAAACACCAATAATAAATTGATCATTTTAATAAATGACTATATTTTGTTAGTTTAAAAGCAATATTTGTCTTTTTACTGATATAGTTCAGACTAACATCTCAATATTTCTTATAAAGTCTATTCAATCAACCTACAATGAACATATGATATTAATGAAATAATAATACAAACGAAACAAAAAAAAAGCAAAAAAACAAACAAATAATACAATTTTATACTGTATTTCTTTTAATTTATTTTATTGACCTTATGAATATTTAAATTCTTCCTTATATTTCATATGTTATTTTATATATTTTATCATATTGTTGTTGGCCAGGGATCTTAATTTAGAGATGACCACTTGTTGTGTTGGGCCCATGTCATCTCAAAATGTATATATTTATTTATCAAATTTTAGAATGAGGATAACTCAAAACAGCTTAATTAGCTGGCAATCATAGGGCCCTCAATAAGTAGAATAAAAAGAATAAACAAAATAAACCAATGAAACAAATAAAACCAACAAACTGTAAATGAAATAACGGAAATGGAATGAATGAAAGAATGAATTTAGTACTCACTCATTGCAGCATATTTTTTTGATTTATCAGAAAAATATTTAAGAAAGTCAATGCCGAGCGTATCCAGATCTGATTTACATTGATTATATGGGGTTTTTGTGGTGGTCGTCCCCGGGGATAATGTTGTAGCTGCAGGCTCTGGAGTGGTTTCATTTGTGATAGGCTCAAAAGTGGACATTCCGTTTGTGCTAGGCTCTGTAGTGGTTCCGCTTGTACTAGGCTGTGAAGTTGTTCCATTGTGGTCAGTTTGCTCAAAAAAATTCTCTGATTCAAGTTCATCGGCAATGCGGTCTAGAAGAGGATAGAGTATGGGACTGGCCTCCACAAGGTCTATTTTTGGAGTGGCATACCTCTTCTTGGCAATGTACTGAAACGCTTCTTCTTGACTCCTGATTTCTTCAAACTTAGCAAATACGCAGCTTATCAATACAGATATGAATATGACCCTGATCACTGATACAGCCGCCATATTGATTGGATTTCTACAAAAGTATGGATAACAAAACATGTGAGTAGATAACATACTAGGTAATTACCATTGACTAAATATTTGTCTTAGTCATCCACTATTTTCATGAGCCAAGAGTACAAAACAAAGGGTAAGGATGTTTTTATTAAATGACAAAATGGTTTTCTACAAAAAATAACAATACTAATAAATATTAATTGTCATTTCTATAGCACCTAACAAAAATAAATTTTCTCCAAAGTGCTATAACCACAAGACTCGAACTAGGTTTACTATCATTGCATGCTTGGTGAAAGAGTTGTAATAATGCCTGCAGTGATAATAAGCTGTTACAGTACTTAACGTAACATCATTGCATTTCCTTCATAAAAACTTCCAATTTCAAGTATTTAGAATTGGATGAAAAAGAAACAATTTATTGTTATTATTATTATTTTGTAAATGATAAAAAAATATTTATAAGCCCAAAAGTTCTGCACACACACTATCAAATACTTGTGATTTGACAATATATGGGTGCGATATAATGTCACCATGATGCCCATGGTAAAAAAATCAGACATATTTGGTCACAGAAAACCTGACAATGAGAGAGTAGATCTTCTGGATTGTCTTCAATACCATAAAAGGTAAGAATGTTAAAAAAGTGACTACAGTAAAATCACACATGAGTGGAAAGGACTGAAATTACAAATTTAGGTAAATAATGTATTAACGTAGGTATAAGCCCAGCCTCTGGTATAATCCCCCTCCCCCCGACTTTGGTGTCATTTTCATGCAAAATGGTATAATCCCACCCCATAATTTGAAGACTTGAGTGCAGTAATAAATTATTTTGTAGTGAAATTCATCATCTTCCAAGGTCTAAAAATATTTTGAAGTTCGAGTTCACAACTTGAAATACATCGTAAATCAGACGCATTGACATACAATACGGCTGACCAAGTAACAGCTTTTTCTTAGATATTTGCCCCGCGCAACCACAGCGTATATCTGGTCTTTGCCGGCTGTGCATTACCACAGCGTACGCCCAGTATTTATGTCTCATTTTGTCTGATTTTTGCCTTTGTGTCGATTGACGAGTGTCTACTAATTATGCAATAACACACGATTGCAACACGCACTGCAACATGATAGTGCAGGAATTGTATATAGGACGTCAGTCAATGAAAAATTTACTGCTTGCAATTATCATTTTTGTATGAAAACGATAATTTTTTTTAAAAATTCATATACATTAAGAACTGTCTTTATGGTTTAACAAGAAAATTGGAGTTACAAAAACAATTTGATACTGTATCGTAGCATGTTGATCCCATCCATATTGATTCCCAACACATTTTCTTCTTAGTGTATATCAATTTCCAATGAGGATATTTTTTCCTGGACAGATGAGAGCTCCCTGGACAGTATCTTTCAAACTTTCCTCTTCTTACATTAGTCTACTTCTCTTTTTCTTTTCCCGACAATTTGCACCTTTAGCACGTTTTCATGTGAGTTTGCAAGAAGCCCTGCAGTAATCCAATCTCAATCAGCAGATGGCCAAGAAGCTTATACACCACCACCACCAATTTCATCTGCTGTTGAAACTCACAGAATAATATTCTTGTCACAATTCTCTCTGGACGATTATCTTTTCTGCACCAGAACCATTTGTAATCTTTGGTTTTCGGATGTCCATATATAATTTTTTAATTAAAAAATCGACCATTGAATTTTCCAAGTTCCTCCCAATTTCCACTCTGATTTCATAAGCGTCCCCCAAAAAAGGGCAAAAAAAACCATTTTAATCGCCCAGGCGCTTATTCCCGCAAGTAAGGTACATACAATAACAAATACAAGTTGTGAAGTACCTGATCCAAATCCTTCCTTATATTTCTGTTTGTATACAGCTTGCATGAACGCATTAATACAGTAATGTATGACATGGCATTTTCAATAGTTTTACCATGTTTTACAGTGCGACATTTTTAAAATAATCTTAAACCAAACCCTAAATCAAATTTAACCAAATTTAAGTCAAGTGTTGACTTAAATTCTGATCAATGTTATGTGTTGGGCAGATAATATAAGCACAAAATAAAAAATGTATAAGATTTAACATGAAATGGAGCCATTTCGACCCTAAGTGGAGTACTAACAGCAGTGTAAAAACATATATATAGTCTTCTTATATCTATGGCCTAGCCTAACACGTCTTTGGAATGCCTAGGCCCTAGGCCTAGAAGTCGCTTTTGGTGGACCGTTGCTTTTTAAAGTTGAAAGAGGACTAAAACGCTAGCATTCTCAATCACATTTTAAAGCATTTTTTGACAATGAAATACCACCGAATCGATGAACAACAAACAGATTGTATCATGTGACTAAAGTTACATACACAACGTCGCGTACGGTATCGCTATCGGGTTTGTACACGGTGACAAAGGTACCAGAGTAGGCATAGGCCCTAGTGTTCATTTTGCTTCGATCAGTAGGTTAGTTTAGGCTAGTGACTGGAGAGTTTGGAAAGGCTCGGGCCTAGGCTAGGCCAACCTAGCTAATATCAAATTCTGTTTGTATCGCAAGGTTTCAGTAAACTTGGCCTAAAGTTAGTACTTACTTCTATTTTGATTGTTTCCCACAACAGTACCACGACCAACCTTGCCTACCCAATCTTTGCACAGTACTGCTAGAGTCAACTGCTATTCTTAATATACACGCGAGTCAGATCGCGATTTTTTTTTTCCGTACGAAACATTTACATGAAACACTTCGGTCATGTTCCAACTCCAGAGCTATAATAAATAATATGATGAAATTTACATAGGAATACATTAAAATGTTACAAAGCAATCCTTATACATAAATTTACTTTACCATGTTATCTGTAATTGGAGAATTTCAGAATTTTATTAATTTTCAACAATGTGGAAAAAACTCAATATTCCTGGACCAAACGAGACTATGACTTCCGTCATTTTTGGAAGCTAGGGAGCCCATAATGGGAAGAACTACTAAACTTATTAGCGAATCAAATTAAAGCAGTGTCGATGATCAAAAAGTGAGAGTTTCTTCTTTTTTGGTAACATATCCGTCCGATCGGTACTTTGATAAGAAAGCTTTTGAAGAAGAAATACACAATGGGAAAAATTAAGTCGTCTAAAAGTAAAAAGCAGTCCATTACAAAATCTCATAAACGGCTTATATTAATTAATATTTCTATTAACTTAGAAAATATTAAAGAAGACAGTTGTACTTCATCACTGTGTCCCACTATAGCCAATTTGGTAACAATTGGACACAATGAAAAAGAATAGGATTATTTTTGAAATTATAAAACAAGATTTATAGTTTCTCACTGTGTCCCACTATAGCCAATTTAGGGCACTGAAAAAATTGTTAGATTTTCACTC
The DNA here is from genome assembly GCF_011630105.1 of Anneissia japonica. Lineage (NCBI taxonomy): Eukaryota > Metazoa > Echinodermata > Crinoidea > Comatulida > Comatulidae > Anneissia > Anneissia japonica. Next base: position 52,463 of record NW_022684833.1, on the reverse strand, counting down.
CCCCTTCCCCCACCCACCCGGACACCCGCGGGGAAAATTCGGGAAATATTGATGCGGGAATAAAAAAACATTTTTTTTTTTGCCGCATCAATTATTTTAACAGCATAACACAATGCAATTTTGTGACTTCAGATACATTTCTTTAAAAAACTATAAAATTAAACCAGTTTTTATACAATATTTACTATTACTAGCCAAATATAAACAGTCCCTCCCTCACTAATAAAAACAAAAGCGAAATAATCAATTGTTCGGATTAAAAAAACAAAAAAACCGCCCTCCCTCAGTGATAATCTAATATTCTTTTCTATGTGCTCTTAGCAGCCATTGAACACAATGAAAAAGAAAAGGATTAACTTAGAAAATATTAAAGAAGACAGTTGTACTTCATCACTGTGTCCCAATATAGCCAATTCGGCAACCATTGGACACAATGAAAAAGAATAGTATAGATATTTATGGTTTATCACTGTGTCCCACTATAGCCAATTTAGGGCACATAGGAAAAATTATTAGATCACTATTTTTTTTTTAAGTGAATAGGACGGGCCTTTTTATTTATTTTTATTTTTTTTTTTAAATCGGAACAACTGCTTTTTTGTAATAGATGAGGGAGGGACTGTTTTTATTTGGCAAGAATATTGTAAATATTGTATAAAACTGGTTTAATTTTATTGTTTTTTAAAGAAAACGTAGGCCTAGTTCCAATCACAAAATTACATTGTTTTTTATGCTGTTGAAAAAATGATGCGGCCAAGAAAAAGAAACACTTTTTAAAATTTCCGCATCAATATTTGCCAATTTTTTTGACGTAAACTCAACCATACATATTCAAAAACAGAGTGACGAAAAGGACCTCCACGAAACTCTTAGGAGCTTCTAAAATGGAGACCCGGTGTTAAAATTAAAGTTTGTTTAGACATAAAGACAGTATATAACTGCCTAACTACATAGATACACCCCCTCTCACCCCAACAGTCATATTTATTTGATTTACATTTATTTTGAACATTGCCATTAGGACATTGTTTAAATCCACACTGGCCTATATTTTACACTGATTGTACTGTCGGCAATACCAGAGAGGTTCATTTCCATGACATTATGGTCTTCCATTTCTATAGCGCATAATACAGTGCCTGACAAACGTCACTTAACCACTACTAATTCCACCTTAATTAGGAGTCGCTCAGCTCAGTCTTACATGTGTAAATGTTCGTATTGACACTGTGTTTTTAGCATTGTTTTAAAGTAATATCCTATCAGAAATTTACATGAACAACAAAACGAATGTAAATATATATTTTGTCTTAACTATTGTTTTCAACCATGGCGTATCCATAATTTATAGAACAGGGTGCTGATGTAATGAGAGTCCA
>NW_022684833.1:47950-49582 GCF_011630105.1 Anneissia japonica | reverse complement strand
GCCCTGTACGTTGGGCACGAAGTATAGGAAACTTGCATGGTTAAAAAGAAGGGCGCCGCCTACGTTGGGCACGACTTCCGCCTCAATTTTACAATGCGAGAACTCTATCTTGTATTTCTAGTATCTTTGACAGTACCAACAGTACTGCTAGAGTCAACTGCTATTCTTAATACACGCGAGTCAGATCGCGATTTTTTTTTCCGTACGAAACATTTACATGAAACTCCAGAATATATTTTTGGTATACCAAAAACGGACTTCGGTCATGTTCCAACTCCAGAGCTAAAATAAATAATATGATGAAATTTACATAGAATTACATTGGAATACATTAAAATGTTACAAAGCAATCCTTATACATAAATTTACTTTACCATGTTATCTGCAATTGGAGAATTTCAGAATTTTATTAATTTTCAACAATGTGGAAAAAACACAATATTCCTGGACCAAACGAGACTATGACTTCCGGAAACATTTTTGGAAGCTAGGGAGCCCATAATGGGAAGAACTACTAAACATATTAGCGAATCAAATTAAAGCAGTGTCGATGATCAAAAAGATAAAAGTGAGAGTTTCTTCTTTTTTGGTAACATATCCGTCCGATCGGTACTTTGATAAGAAAGCTTTTGTAAGAAGAAATACACAATGGGAAACATTAAGTCGTCTAAAAGTAAAAAGCAGTCCATTACAAAATCTCATAAACGGTTTGTATTAATTAATATTGAAGAAGACAGTTGTACTTTATCACTGTGTCCCACTATAGCCAATTTGGCAACCATTGGACACAATGAAAAAAAACAGGATTATCTTGAAAAATAATAACAAAATATTTACAGTTTATCACTGTGTCCCACACAATATTTACTATTACTTGCCAAATATAAACAGTCCCTCCCCCTCATCAATAAAAACAAAAGCGAAATAACGAATTGTTCTGATTAAAAAAACAAAAACAAAAAAAATAACAAAAAACCGCCCTCCCTCATCGTTTTTTTTAAAGAGTGATAATCTAATAATTTTTTCTATGTGCTCTTAAAAGCCATTGAACACAATGAAAAAGAAAAGGATTAACTTAGAAAATATTAAAGAAGACAGTTGTACTTCATCACTGTGTCCCAAAATAGCCAATTCGGCAACATTGGACACAATGAAAAAAAATAGTATAGATATTTATAGTTTATCACTGTGTCCCAATATAGACAATTTAGGGCACATAGGAAAAATTATTAGATCACTATTTTTTTTAAGTGAATAGGACGGGCCTTTATATTTATTTATTATTATTTTTTTTAATCGGAACAACTGCTTTTTTGTAATAGATGAGGGAGGGACTGTTTTTATTTGGCAAGAATATTGTAAATATTGTATAAAACTGATTTAATTTTTATTGTTTTTTTAAAGAAAACGTAGGCCTATTTCCAATCACAAAATTACATTGTTTTTTATGCTGTTGAAAAAATGATGCGGCCAAGAAAAAGAAACACTTTTTAAAATTTCCTATTCAATATTTGCCAATTTTTTTGACGTAAACTCAACCATACATATTCAAAAACAGAGTGACGAAAAGGACCTCCACGAAACTCTTAGGAGCTTTTAAAATGGAGACCCGGTGTTAAAATTAAAGTTTGT
>NW_022684833.1:41926-46330 GCF_011630105.1 Anneissia japonica | reverse complement strand
CGCCACTGACTTACATGGCCAGATGAATGAAAATACTCAATCGATGTGCCACTAAATCGTAACCAGCCTTCACCATGCCCTCACGATATCACCGGGGACGCAACTGCCAAAAAAAAACTATTTTTGCCAGCGAAGGGACGCTCTAATAAACAATCAACAAACTACAGGGTTTCTGAGTTGATTTCCAAGATACTACATGGCTCAACTATTTTTCATTCATGGGTTAATCAGTAAAAATAGCACACAAATCATACGACGTCACTGACAACGCCGGGGACGGCAACTCGATTTTGAGATTAATTTTCCCAATAAAGTTATACTAAATAACTTCTAATAACGAACTATTGTCGTCTTCAGTTGTCTTTGTTGGTCATTTAACTGTAATTTTATCTATTTTTTTTTTTATGACATTACCATTCTCAATAATCTATAAAACACCCACATAACAACGTCACGTTAGATCGATCGGTGGGGACGACGGTAGGGTCAATTTTCGTCGGAAGGTATCAAGATGATAAATAAGTTTCATTAGACTAAATTCTTGCTTATGCCACTACAGTGGGGTTCCAGGGGGCTTCACCCCTGGCAGTCACGGATATTTGGCGAATTGTGGCAAATTTTTATTACTTACTTGATAGGCATCGAGCTACTAGAATATGACTTCTTGTAGGCTGTTTTCTAATGTCGAAATCTGCTTCCAAAACCAAAACATTTTGAATAAAACAAGAAACAAAGATAGGTGAATAGGCCCTAATTGTAAGGCCAAGCATTATATACATATAATGGTTTTGCGACAGCTATTATTTATATATAATGAAATGTAAAAGCAGTTATTTATAAATAATGAGTTTGAAATCAATTAGTTATTTATATATAATGAAATTAGTGAACTTATTTTATATAATGATGTGTAACCCCTTCCTTAATTATATATAATGAAGCCAGTAATCATATATAAATAATGTTTGGTTAGCCTTTTATTATTTATATATAATGTAATCAGTAAACTAATTACATATAAATAATGAAACGTTAACGCAATAATTTACATATAATCTTTTAGACGTAAATGCATTATATATAAATAATGGGTGATCTATTCAATTATATGTTAAATAATGAATTATATATAAATAATTGTGTTAAATAATAAATTTACATTTGGCGCCTCATACATTTTTACCCCTAGCTATCAGAAATGAAATAGTAGACTCCAAACAGACGTAGTGCGGTTATGGAGATCGAACATGACCGAAGCCTGTTTTTGGCATATAATACTTTATATACCTGCCGTCTCGACTGAATCGACCAGAAAATCTCATACAGTGCAGAATTCAGGTCAAAAAGTCATCAACAGATAAACGTCTACACAACTTCTGAGAGAAAGTCACTGTCTAATTTTTAAAAATACATTGATTTAGCCGTGCTCAGAATACTAATATGTTGTTTAAAATGACATAAAATATTTGATTGAGCTGCACGAGTAATGAAAGGTGTTATTTTAACTTGAGTTACATACTGTGACAATTTTTATTTTTTAGTTAGCTGGGTTTTGCATACCTAGGCCTAACTACTGAAAGCACAGATAGTAAGGAAAAGCGCATTTCTTCATCAAATGAAACAGTGACAGTTATTTTCAAATTAGAGAAGAGCTGAGAATAGGCAGCTCTAAAATAGATGGCATAAGACCTGTCAAAATGGCAGAGAACCATGAATATGAGGCCTAAGTAAGTCTAGTTATTAATATCAGGCATAGTAATGCAGGTTCTTGATTAGGCTAGACCAAATTAGAAAGTATAATACATACTCCAAGTATTGAAATACACGCCATCGTGTTGGGATTCAATATTTCGACATTAATTATGTCATCATCAGGAATTAAAAAATTATCCATATTAGCAACCTTATATGCACTAGTACCAAAAGTGTTTAACCAATCAAAACATTACCTCTAGTAGGTGACATAGCAGTGATTTAAACAAAAGATCAAAGCATTCTTACTCTAATGATCAAAGATACATACAAAAACAAAGAAAGCTCTTTTGAAGCTCTGAGCCCATTGTTAAGCAAAGGGTGTAGTCTACGCATAGCGAATGATTCTTTTAATAGGATAGACCAGTTTCGGGAGCTGTCAATAATGTTAGTACTAGAAAATATTAAACCTAATTTATTACTTACCGTACATTACATACGACATTATCATTTTCAAGTATACCCGTAATCCTAAAACATATTGGAATGCCTCACAGTTTTTAACATGATCAAATATAACACTATCAGATCGTGAAGAATGTTCTTTAAGTCTAGTTATTAAGCACCTATTTGTCTTACCAATATAATCACTATTACAGCCTGGACATTTAAAATGATAGACAACAGAACTTCTGTAATCCTTAGGGGTTTGATCCTTAGTAAATATAAAATGAGAAACATTTTTATACTGCCATAAAGTTATGAATTTTACCTCTTTAATTAAGTGTTTTTTACCTTATTTAAAAATCTACGTAAAATGAACTCACCTGGTTTTCCTAGATAAGGCAATTTAACCCAAATCTTAATCAAGCTATCATCAGTAGGCATTTGTATACATTTAGGTTCATTTAATTTCTTAAGTACATTATTAACAACTTTTAAAGGGTACCGTACCCATTCCAAGACATAAACTTCCTGATGTTACTAAGCTCTGTTTGAAGTTTATCAGGAGTACACAACCTGTGGGCTCTAACTAAACTACGAATCCATGAGATCTTATGGTTCCATGGAGCAAAGCTATCATAATGGACATATCGACCTACATGTGTATTTTTACGATATATACTCATACTTCCTCCACTGTTGTTAAATTGTAAATCCAGAAAGTGTACTGTGTCACTGTTTTCAAATGATTCAAAAGTAAAATTTATCTGTCCATGAAAAGCATTGAAGTAGCTTAGAATTTGCGGGAAATAATTGTGCTTAGCTAATACTTAAAAAAAAAAAAAATTTAATAGTACCTGATTCAATAAGTTTAGGAACAATAGACTCTTCTAGTTCAGTCATTAAAATATTATCTAAAACTGGGCCAAGAGGCGAACCCATTTAGACACCATCAGTTTGTTTATAAAATTCATTATTACATGTAAATACAGTTTTAGTACGGCAATCAATTTTTCTTAAGGTTAGTAGATATCAGTTTCTTTGTAAACCCTATCAAGAATTTTATTAATTACCTTAGTAAGGGGAACATTAAAGCTATACCAAACAATTTACATAACTTAGGTTACCGATTTGTATCTTTTGATGTTGAATCTCTGTTTATAACAGTGACACAGTACACTTTCTGTACACCAGAGATTTCAATTTTTGTTTAACTTTCTGTAAAATACGAGGATGTATGAGTTGCGCCGAGAGATGGCAGCATATAATTACAGTGATTTAAGACCTGATGATTTGGAAAAGAGTGCATAAAGTCAAATTATTATATCCGTTTTTCAACAAAATATAAAGGCAAGACTTTATAAGAATAACATTATTGGAAAATATGCTATGTAATGTGAGTTTTTTTAAAGTTTACTTTAAATCAAAATAATATTTTGAATGTTGATAAAAGAAAAAGACTGCTGTGAGTTTATAAGAAAAATAATATTTAATAGGCCTCTCACTATACTAGAAGACGACTATTCATGATAAAAAATCATCCATCCATGCATTGGTATTCGATATATGTAATTCTTATTAAGTGAGAACATATAGTTAATGATGTGTTTGCTTTGATTATGACTATGTTCTCCAGCCCTTCTTCAGTCTGGTATGTAAATATAACGTTTTCTCTCCAGTCAAACAAATTATTGTATAAAACAGAGTAAAAAATTGTCGGAAACACCAAAGTATTTCGAAATGTAACGACGGGGCCGGGGGCCCGGTGTATTTCTGAAACCGGGGGCCCTTTTCTGGGTACCGGTCACCAATTCCATCGTGCGTGGGATTTTACATTTTCATTCTAAATGTTTTTAACGACGAGTAAATGATATAATATTGATCAAGAAAATTGAGGCCAGGGAAGGACTTTCACAGTTGGAGAGTCTATACCACCTCAGACCCACCATGGTTGGGGCTGAGGTAAGAAAATTTATGAATTATGGCACTTTAGATGGACGGAAATGGAACTTCACAGGCATATATATATATATGTATATATATATATATATATATATATTATATATATGTGTATATATATATATATATATATATTTATTTTTTTTTGTATATTTTTTTTATCTCCAGTTTAAAATATTTTGACAAATTTTGTGGGGCAGTGGGCCGGCCTAAAATTATTCGGGGCCCCTGCGGACCGCCACATGAGAGCGCATAGGCATTATGCTACTGGAACTACAAATACTTTCACAAGCAAATGAGAGTTAGGTA
>NW_022684833.1:38780-40597 GCF_011630105.1 Anneissia japonica | reverse complement strand
AATCCAGGAGATCTTATGGTTCCATGGAGCAAAGCTATCATAATGGACATATTGACCTGTATGTGTATTTTTACGATATATACTCATGCTTCCTACACTGTTGTTAAATTGTAAATCCAGAAAGTGTACTGTGTCACTGTTTTCAAATGATTCAAAAGTAAAATTTATCTGTCTATGAAAAGCATTGAAGTAGCTTAGAATTTGCGGGAAATCATTGGGCTTATCTAATACTAGCGTGTCGTCAACAAAACGAGTATAAAATTTAATAGTACCTGATTCAATAAGTTTAGGAACAATAAACTCTTCTAGTTCAGTCATTAAAATATTAGCTAAAACTGGGCCAAGAGGCGAACCCATTTAGACACCATCAGTTTGTTTATAAAATTCATTATTACATGTAAATACAGTTTTAGTACAGCAATCTCTAAGTAGTTTCCTTAGCGAATTTTTCTTAAGGTTAGTAGATATCAGTTTCTTATTGTAAACCCTATCAAGAATTATATTAATTACCTTAGTAAAGGGAACATTAACGCTATACAAAACAATTTACATAACTTAGGTTACCGATTTGTATCTTTTGATGTTGAATCTCTGTTTACAACAGTGACACAGTACACAGTACACTAAGTTTCTGTACACCAGAGATTTCAATTTTTGTTTAACTTTCTGTAAAGTACGTAAATGTATGAGTTGCGCCGAGTGATGGCAGCATATAATTACAGTGATTTAATACCTGATGATTTGGAAAAGAGTGCATAAAGTCAAATTATTATATCCGTTTTTCAACAAAATATAAAAGCAAGACTTTATAAGAATAACATTATTGGAAAATATGCTATGTAATGTGGGTTTTTTAAAAGTTTACTTTAAATCACAATAATATTTTGAATGTTGATAAAAGAAAAAGACTGCTGTGAGTTTATAAGAAAAATAATATTTAATAGGCCTCTCACTATACTAGAAGACGACTATTCATGATAAAAAATCATCCATCCATGCATTGGTATTCGATATATGTAATTCTTATTAAGTGAAAACATATAGTTAATGATGTGTTTGCTTTGATTATGACTATGTTCTCCAGCCCTTCTTCAGTCTGGTATGTAAATATAACGTTTCTCTCCAGTCAAACAAATTATTGTATAAAACAGAGTAAAAAAATTGTCGGAAACACTAAAGTATTTCAAAATGTAACGACGGGGCCGGGGGCCCGGTGTATTTCTGAAACCGGGGGCCCTTTTTGGGTACCGGTCACCAATTCCATCGTGCGTGGGATTTTACATGTACATTTTCATTCTAAATGTTTTTAACGACGAGTAAATGATATAATATGGATCAAGAAAATTGAGGCCAGGGAAGGACTTTCACAGTTGGAGAATCTATACCACCTCAGACCCACCATGGTTGGGGCTGAGGTAAGAAAATTTATGAATTATGGCACTTTAGATGGCCGGAAATGGCACTTCACAGACATAATTTTTATTTAAAAACTATTTTTTTTTATCTCCAGTTAAAAAATATTTTGACAAATTTAGTGGGGCAGCGGGCCGGCAGCTTCAGGCTGGCAGCTTCCCAAACTCTTTACATTATGCTGTTCCCCTTGTGTGGGGCTGAGATAAGAAAATGTATTATTATGGGACGTCTAGATGGCCGGAAATGGCATCACAGACTTAGGTGAATATAATTTTCTTTTTATCTGCATTTTTATTTTATTTATTTATTTTTTGACAAATTTGGTTGGGTCCAGGGTCTGTCTCTTATACACATCTAGATGTGTATAAGAGACAGGTTCAGAGAACATATGGCTCATGACAAAA
>NW_022684833.1:28072-37816 GCF_011630105.1 Anneissia japonica | reverse complement strand
ACTATGTCCATTCTCCGTAAATTTTCTTTCAGATTTTATATTTCAATTATAAAAATTGTTTAGATATTTATTTGAAAAATATATTATATGAAATAATGTAGTTTCCGTTAAAGTTTAATAATATTAATTTTGAATAAACAATAAGAATCCTGCCAGGCCCTTAAGTGGCTCCTGTTATTTTGGCGAAATAAATGATACATGACGACTAGCAAAAAATAATTAACTATCAGATAAGCGATAAAAAAACAAAATATCCTAGTATATTTCTTTTAATTTTGCAAAGAGAAACAAGTTATTTTTGTAATCAAATAAAAGAAGGCCTATTTTATCGACATTGTCGTTTTACCAACTTAGATGACTACTACTAAAGACAAATGTGCTAACCATATCTGTTTTTATACTACTGTAAGGTTTCTTTGCTAAAAATCACTCATTATCATTATTTATAGTATTAAATATTAAAAGAGTATATGGCAAGTGGCCCGCATCAATTTCGTTCGCAAATTGATAGAACACCTAATTATCACTGTCAGAAAATTATTGTTTAAAAATTAAAGGGCATCCCTTTGTCTCTTTAATTCATTGTTCTTGTTGCCGTATCATTTTTTCCAGCCTGCTTTATCAAAATCAGTGTCGGCAGCCCAATTTTGAACAGCCAGATTCATTACTTTTAGCTTTTTTGGTCGGCTTTAGTGATTTCAATGATCCGTAAATAGGGTATCCAGGTTGTTGTTCTTTAAAATTAAATATGAGCGAGCCCTATACAAATCTTGTATTATTAATTTGAATATTATTATAGATAACTATTAAAATAATATAGGTCAGTTGGCCGCAATATATAAACTGATATTGTGTAGGCCTAAGTGAAGAGCAAAACACACATTTTTTGACAAAGGCATGTCTTTTCAGTCATAGATTAAAATAGGCGAACGTTTAACATTCCAATTATAATTTCTATGTAATTCCATGTAATTCGAACACGTGCAAATATTCAAATTCTAAAGATAAATTCTAAATCACGCTTTTGATATTAAGTAGTTATTAATTAAGTAATAACATCATAAACACGATTAAACATGTGAAAATACTGTGTGATATACCGAACTCATATACTTTGCATGTGTTCATCGGGAGGATTTGGACACAAAAATGGACGGTGTGTACCACGTGACTTTTGCAAACCGGGGAGCGGAATGCCGCAACTGATATGTATGGCTCTGGTCATACTACTCCCCTACATTTCCTCAAATAGAACTCTGTCGTTTTGTTTCGTTATCAAAAACAAATTAGAAAACAGTAGGCCTGAAAATGGTCTACAAATTAAAAATAAGATCAAGAACATGACAAAATTAAGAAAATACCACAAGGAAGAAAAAAAAACCAATCACAATAAAAACAAAATTTAAAATCTATGAAAAGGACAAACGAAGAACTTGAAGTTAAATATACTCGGTATAACGTGCTTCACTTAGTTTAAAATCGAAAGAGATATTACAAACAAAAGCAATTAAAGTCTGTTTCTGGCTGCATTCAAAAGTGACAACAATTAGTGGATTGTTAATCCAATCTAACATTGGTATTTCTGCATACTACCACTCTCATGATTCGTCTCGTCTGGTGGGGATGACCTTAAAACGAGTACGGTACGCTGATATTTATTTATTTTTTTTTTTTGCTATTCATGAGGCATCCATGCAGGTATACAATCGGCTTGTATACAAGGCCGCTAAGAGGAGAAACTGCATGTGTGTAGGGTAATTGTAGTGTTGGTGTGGGCACCAGTTAAGAGTGCGAAGCTCTCTTGGGGGAGGGGGTGTAGCTTTCAATCTGGAGGGGCCATTATAAGTGGCATGCCATTATTGAGGGCCCATGATAGTAATTATATTATTTTCAAAAAAAATCTACCTATAATTTCTATGGGCACCCCTGGTAATCTTGGGCCGACGGGGACCTCCCCCCTTCCCACTCTGTGGCCCTGCTTGTATAGTTTGGCTAGAGGCAATGTAGGTGTAGATACCAATCATCTTATACCTCCTTGCTTCCAATGGCGAATCTAGAGAGTGGTATTGGATGGGGGTCGTATGATTTGAGAAGAGAAGTACTGCTGAAGGAATCTGGTAATGCGAGGGGATTTTCACTATCTCAAATGTGCTTTTCTTTTCAGGTGGAAGTCGGAATCCCAACTCCCCTTCTACCCGTATGTCAAAATTATAGGCTAATTTAACAAATGCTTGCTCCAATTGTTTTCCAACGAGCTCTTCTTGTTTTAGAACTCAAGTCGGGTTCTGAAACATGACGGGTAGGCCTATCACTCATATCAGTGACCAATTTTAGTTGTGTACATTTTTATCGGTGTGACTTCTCATAAGAACTTTCCAACAAAATTAAAATATTGATATCTATTTTGACAGCCCTACCTATTCTTTTTTTAATTTTGTTTTTGTAAATGGATTGTTCCCGCAAATTTATAGGCCTCGGCATTGTCTCTTGTAAAATATAAAAGCCCCTTAGAAATGTAGCTCAATGAATTACTACTTGTACCAATAAGTAATTTATCAACTTTAAAGAGACACATAATCGAAACAGTTCCTTTCTCAAACTACTACATACTATACTACCAAAAAATGATTAAGGTTATCAGATGATCCTGCGTTGAATAAACGTTTCATTTGTTGAGATATTTCCTCGTCTTTATGCACACATTAATATAGTGATAAGCAATTTAATTACATCCAAGACTGTGTTGCCTTAAGGATAGGCACTGCCATGCCTAAAGTCTCTACGCAGAATAATTGTTGACCTTTGTCATAAAAATATAGGCCTACTTCATGGGTTGTAAGGACAATTAAAATCGCATTATAATAAAAGCAAATCATTATCACGCAACTTGTATTCGTTATAATATGGACACTGCCCAATGAAACATGCCTCTAAGAACGAGAAAGACCTTCATACAAAGTAGCAGTTATTGACTAATATTTTCTATTGAAATTATTATGTAGAACATTACGTAAGCCTAATACAAAGCCTGAGAAATTACAATGAGTATCGGTACTTACTTGATTAGGGAGAAATTAAGTGGCCGAAGGGTCGATAGATTTTTAAAAATTTATTTATTACGATATAAAACTACAAAATGGAAGCATTACAAAAAAATAAAAGTTTATTTACATTGACATGACTCTTAACAGAATAGACATTAAAAGAGGCCTATGTATGAAACAAATTACAGATTAAAAAGAATAATTATTATCGGTTATCTTATAATAACTTAATTACTAAAATATAAACAACCATTTATAGAAATAAATACAAAATACTATACACAAACTAAATATATACACACATCAATAAAATTTATCAATAAAATTATTATCATCATCATCATCATTATTAGCGATTTTATGGGATTAAGGCTACTCAGTATTCAGTTTAATTCATTTTTATTAGTCATATTAACACATACCTGTACATGGTAACTGTCTCTCCTAGACATTTCCGTGTGAAAGAATCGAGGTTTACATAAACCTTAGATTATTTATATAATTCTTGAATAAGCGCACCAGTAGTTTCCCCCCGCTAATCCTAAGCATACTTTTCATAATATTTACCCTGATATTTATGACATTAATCTAATAAACATAAATATATTATATACAGTATCTAATTATTCATAAGTCTATTTATATTAACAGATTACTACCCTCTTCATTTTCATTTGCCACTCTGTTATTATAATTCTTCTGTAAGCCTAAAGAGTTGTCAACATCTCTCCAGAAACGTCTCTTAGCTCTTTCTTCGACCTCATCGCCTGGCCAAGTAAGGTACGTTATACTTTTGAAAAGTGTTTTAATTGCGAAATTTGTCTTAGCATCATCTGGTATGTCTTCGTAAACAATCGGCAATATATTCGAGCGTCCTTCGTGAAAATTGAAATATGCTGTCTTCAGCTCATAATTGCACCAATTGCACTTGAAGAAACTCGGTGAGAGCACGATGACTATTGTCCTGCTTTTGCTTATAAAATTAGTAATGTTGTTCTTCATGGCTGCAAGTGAGATAAAACAGGTCTTTAATTGTAATATAAATTTAATGTATATTGTGAATAAAACAATTAGTGTGTATTTTCACTGGGTACTGTAAAATACATGTAGCATAGGCCTATTACCGATAGATAAAAGATATATTTTTACTTTGTATTTTGCATTGCATATTAGGCCTTTCCAGTCGGTAACAGGATCATCATCATATTTTTCATTTTACTTGCTAAACTGATGCTAAATCTGAAGCCTTAGGCCTAGATCTTGAATTACTATTATTGCAATGAACAAGTTTCTTCAATGTGAATACCATGCGTGGGTGAACAGAGGGACTCCTTATAGATTGAAGTATATATAATTCAATCTATAAGGTTAGTGGAATCATGGAGGTATAAAATCTATTTTTATACCTCCATGGTGGAATTAAGTTCTTTTCAGTATGCACACTCCTGCACCCACACTAAAATTTATAGGCCTATTAGGTTATTCCAGATTCCATTTTTGAAATCAAACTTAAATTTAAAGGTAAACATGAAACACAAAACCAAGATAAAATATTAAATAAATGTTCTGGTGTATCCAGTATTGCTTTGAATTTTATAGAAAGGCTCCTGATAGCAGCATGAGCAGTGCAGAAACTGCGTTTTACAGGTACTGTAAGTTTGTTGATAACGATACATTTACAAAAGGGTAGAGAGATACTTTAAAAATAGTCCGTAATCGGTCATCTCCCTAATAAAACTCAAAATTCACATTGTATTTGGCAAGCCTGTCAAATGAAATGAACCCTAACACACTCCATTTCATAGAAAAAATCCACAACCTCTGCAAACATATCTGCGCAAGCGCAGTATACTAAAAAACTAACCATCTCCAAGCAGAAAGCACTTGTAGTCAACACACACTGTACATCCCTTTTGTTCCAACCAGGGGGTTAAAGACCTCACAACGAAGTCTTCGTCTTTTCCGTCGCTTTTATACGAAATGTAGCAATCGTATTCTTTGCCTTGGTCTGAAATGAAAGCACGTAATATAATAAAGGCTAAGTAGTCGTAGGTGAACTATACAAAATTACCCCAATGGATAATATGACCCTTATGCCATTACATTGTAATTATTGTTATAATAAACATACACTGGGTTTCTGATAAAATATTCGGAAGGGAGCCCTCAAGTTTGCAAACTTATTGTGAACGTAATTTCCATCTTTTAAAACGTTGATGATAGTAAAAATACAGTAACCTCTTCAAGATTATTATAATTTATTAGTGCTTTTAGATTTTATAGCAAAGCAAAAACATTATTTTACAAAACAGTATTTACGGACAGACCTATCTATAAAACTGATATCCGAATATACTGAATAATGATCCATTTAACACTTTATGGGGCTCAATGGGTTCTTTATTAAGCAATTGTTAACCGTAAATATTTATTAAAGAACCCTCTGACATCCCATATTTGCTGCGAAGCAGCCAATTCATATTCTTGACAGCAATTTGACCTCTGAAAGGTCACTGTTTGTCAAAAAATGAGTGGCTAAGACGACTGAAAAGCGGAGTTTCCTTCTTTCGTTCTGCTGGGTAAAATCAATTACTTTAGGCGACGTTTGTAGACTAACCTACTCGTACCAACGTCCGCATGTCGCGCTAGCCTTATCCTACTCTAGGCCTAGACTAGTTAGGATGGTATAGGCCTAGCCTTGAAGGAACGAAGGTCCCAATGAAAAACAATGTCGCTCTTTGATAGCTAACATTGTCTATTTAACATCACAATAATTCATTATTAGACCTATAGTTGTTTTTTGAATTGTACTCCACAAATCTCAGCCGATACCTCGCACAACTGGTTAACGTCTCTATCTATTGTCGTGACGTCATGGCTCACTGGCTCACATTTGTGATATGTCTCGCACTTGTGATCAAATAACACGCTGGCTCGCACTTTGGCAACACTCTTTGGCAGTCAACTCGCCCCTAGAAAACCCGCCCTTGGAAACTTGCCCCATAAAAAAATGTACACTTCCTAGACCATGCAGTCTTCAAAATAAAAATTTTAACCTTTGGTAGTCAACTACATTTTCCACATACATAGAAATTTTTGAAACTTTATTAAAAAAATACCTAAACCATAATTCACCACACTACTATAGACACTTTTGACAAAAATGAAAAATTACGACTTTGTTACTCAATGAGAAGTGTTCTAATATAGAAAATGGGTCGTGTCTCATATTATTTGTTATAGTTTTATTATTCATTATTTTCACTTGACTCGCATAAATAATTTTGTTCGAAGAACATTTATATGCAGTTGTACTTAGCAGCACTTCACTTGCAATTTGCAATTTCTAGTTAATAACTTATAAGCCGGGCATTCATTTCGTTGTACGACCGTTGCCCAAAGAATCCTACTCCATTTTCTGTGAGCGCTCGACGCGACGCCGTCTCTGGATGTCGTTGGCAGTCTGAACGGATTGTCAAAGACGTGAAGTTCTGTCAAAAGAATGGCGTCGGCCGACGACCGTCGGGCGTAGTGAATGCTCGGTAGGTCTAAAGGCCAACTCAGACAGCGTCGCACGACGCAGCCCGACGCGATTTGTTGTCGCGTCGGGTCTGTGTGAGTTAAACGCAGACGCGATGGTTTGCGTCGGGGGCAGTCGCGTCGTGGAATATTAAACATGTTTAATATTTCTCACGACGGCTTAAGACTGTCTCCGACGATAAATCGGGTTGGGCTGCGTCGGCCGACGCTGTCTGGGTTGGCCTTAAAGAAAGCAATTTATACAGTGTATACTGAATTTAAGTAGGTATTGATTTCGGCTTTTCTTCATACAGATTATATCAAAACATACGAACCTGGTTGGAAGATTCGTATGTAACGAGAAGCCAGAAATGTCTGTACTACATATCTATGCTTGTAGGTTAGTAGAAATAGAATAGCCAAAAGCAAGATAACACCAGATACCATCGTCGGTATTATAATGTCCAACCTAGGACCTGGACCTGTGAAAGAAATTGGATTATTAATAATAGCGAGGGATCATTGCGAGAACGGTCAGCCGTTGAAATTTAATTCTTGATATTATTAATGATATTTGTAATTTATATTAATAATAATAATAATAAATTTCATAATAATAATTGATATAATAATAATATAAATAATGATAATGATGGTGATAATAATAATGACTTAAATGATAATAAAAATGTTGTTGATGATGATAATGTTAATAATAAATGATAAAGAGCATAATAAAGAGATTATTAATAATTTGAATATGCATTCCTTAAAACCAAAATACATTAAAAAGGCATATTTGGTGACGTCACCTCTAGAATAGGTTCTTCTGCAAATAATAATAATAATAATAAATTTAATGATAATAATTGATATAATAATAATATAAATAATGATAATGATTGTGATAATAATAATGACTTAAATGATAATAAAAATGTTGATAAAGATGATGATAATGTTAATGATAAATGATAAAAAGCATAATAAAGAGCATAATAAAGAGATTATTAATAATTTGAATATGCATTACTTCAAACCAAAATACATTAAAAAGGCATATTTACGATTACCTACCTACCACCACAAAACTACCGACAGTTGCAAATGATGATCCTAACGAATTGTTTGCCCAGCATATGACTACAGCTTTGTCGAAATCAGTGGTAACATCGTTTAACTCGAGGTTTTCAGTGTTAAAATACAGAATACGACCGTCTGTAAATTTTACGCTCCACATGTAAGATATTGGTGTTGGATTGGCCGAGGCGTTACATGTCATCAGTACATCATCTTTGGCATCAATTTTTATAGATTCTGGGTTGACATTTACAATAGGAGTGTCTGAAGAAAATCAGTTGAAGCATGTATATAAAAGGAACGTTTACTTATTATTATTAAAACTTCATAAATTTATTCGAAACATTCAAATATACATAAACGTAAAAGTTGAGACAGATGTACATCAGCGCCCTAATCATCATCATCATCTTTATCATCATCATCATCGTCCGCGTCACCATCATAATCATTATTATCATCATCATCGTCATCATCATCATCACCACCACCACCAACATGATCATCATAGTCAACATCATCATAATTATCATCCCCATCTTCATTATGTTCATCATTATCACCATAATAATCATCAGTCGTCATCATAATTATAATCATCATCATCATCATTGTCATCAACATTAATCATCATCATTTACCGCTATCGTCATCATGAATGCACTGATTAATCGTTCGATTGTTTTGATTGTTGCACCAACCGATATATATAATGTTCATGAAGTGGATAGATGGAATGATTAATTGAATGATAATTGGTTATATTCAACATTTTCCATGTCTAATTTTAACCATGTATTCATATAAGAAACGTACATGTTATATTTAGTATGATGGAAATATTTC
Organism: Anneissia japonica; assembly: GCF_011630105.1. Taxonomy (NCBI): domain Eukaryota; kingdom Metazoa; phylum Echinodermata; class Crinoidea; order Comatulida; family Comatulidae; genus Anneissia; species Anneissia japonica. The sequence goes on along the minus strand of NW_022684833.1, from coordinate 29,327 downwards.
TCTTGCCGAAGCCTGGGCTCGTCGCAACACACATGACCTCTTTATTATTATCATCTTTTGATGCAGTTTTTGAAAAATAAGTCGTTACGTTGAATAATGAACCGCCAAACGCCGTGTGCGATTTAAATGGTTTCACGAATGATGCATCTAAAACCCATTCTAATTCAACGATAGGTTTACTGAGGTTAGTTTCACATTTTAAATCGATAAGACCACCGTCTTCGACTTCATATACACCTCGGTTTACATTTCCTAACAGTCTTGGAAAGGGCTCTATTGGGTCGACATAAACAACAATTTGTGACTCAGAATAATCAATGGTATCATCCACAATACTGTAACCAACATAACATCTGTAGATGGATTCATCTTGAAGAGTCACATTGGTGATAATCAGTTGGCTAACACCTATCGTTGTGTTTTCAACGATTTGTATGTTGTCAGAATTATTCAGTGTCGAATAAATACTAGGTATTTCTCGGCCTTTCACCCAAGCTATCGTTCCGACCTCTGGTTTCACTCTGCAGGTCAGCGTTACAGACCCTCCACACTTGACGGTTTGGTTCGATGGTACCTCAATGAATGGATTAGGAATGCCTAAATGTAAACAGAAACAAAATAGATTATAGGTCGGTATGGGAAACATTTACTTTATTCTGAATAAATGTAATCAAATAAAATGCCAAAAATTCAAAAGGTGTTCAAAAATCTTTTTGGATTAATTTTTAATCGTTGTTACCTGAAAACAAAAACTGAAAATATTACTGTTTGATGTTAGTCTTAGTGAACGTGCATCATCGTGAACTGTTCGTACGTAACTCTATTGCATTTTGGAGGTTAATGCTTAAACCAGGTCAGATAATATAAAGGGAAAAAAAACCAGGAAAACTACACTTCAACAGAAGAGGAAAATAGAACCGGAAAGATCAATGTTAAGTGCAACAAAATGGACTCCTATTATGTGTATATATATTATAGTAAATAACCTTCAACCCAAATATTAAGGAACATTGGAACTGCCAAAACTCATGCTTCTTTCCTTGTGGCATGTGCAACAGAAATGTGTACAGTTACGACTAAGTGTGATAAATAAATTCATATACAGTAGATTTTGCACTATTTTCAGATGAAACAACCTCTCCGAGCTCAATGACAAACAAATCAGACCAAGTAGGCCTATAACTACCGACACTGTCTCTTATACACATCTAGATGTGTATAAGAGACAGCATTTACACCCCTCCCGCATACCAGT
>NW_022684833.1:23840-27720 GCF_011630105.1 Anneissia japonica | reverse complement strand
ACTTCAGTTATATATATATATATATATATATATATATATATATATATATATATATATACATACATGTGTGTGTATATATATATATATATATAATAGAATGGGAAACTATTAATTCATTCATTCATTCATCTTTTACTTCAGAATTATAAATCCATAGAACAACAACAACAACAGAACAAGGCGATCAAGAGCACAAGAAAAAGTAGATAAACACAATTTAATAACACAATTAATAATACTTCAAGTATAAATAGAACTGCTTAAAAGCTAATATCCTGAAGTGACAAGAACTACTACAACATTTTAGATCTAGCCTTCAGTAATAACACCAATATTTTGTTGACAGAATTGATGCACCAAAGAAGAATTTAAAACCAGATTCTTTCTGTGTAACAAAGCAAACATTAATTTGTGAATATTCTGAAAATATCCGAATATTTTCAAATAGGTTATAGAAGAAAGTGGTAGCAATAAATGACCTTAGAGACGGGAAACATATGGATCACAACAATGTCCTTTCCGACGTTCACATATGCTTTAAAGCAAAACGATCTATAGAAATTCAGCTCAGCTAATCCTCACTACGGATGGCATCGCGAAAATCATAATAAAAGGAACACAACTGACGACTGTCCTCTTTGACTTTACCAAAGCATTCGATGCAGTCAAGGCTTAGAACAGTTATAATCCTTGATACAGTACTCCATAATAATTTTTTACACAAACTTCAATACTATAGAATCACAGGACCAATTTGTACATGACCGAAGCCGTCCACTTAGAAAAAATAAACACTTTCTAAATATTATATTTTTTTATATTTGTAATTTCTTAGGCCTATATGTAAATTGTAATTCAGTTTTTAAGTGCGACGCATTTTGGAAATAAATATAACAAAACGAAGCCAGAAATTAAATAACAAATAAATGAACACTGTTAAAAAAAAATGTAATAATTGAAACGAATATAATTTTTGAGACAACTATATATGTACTGTTAAATTCATATAGTTGTCTCAAATAATATTAACTCTATTAACTAAATATAAACATGACCATGCATGTTTGAGTGATAATGCTGAGCAGCAGTTTACCGACCAGATGTTACAGATACAGAATATTTTGTTATATCTTATTTTATATAAAGTGTTACAAATTATAGCATATTTAATGTTCTACTATCTGTTAAGGAATATACAATGCCGTTGAGTATTACATTAACACAAAATAATTAAAACAAAAATACACCAAGCTAGCATCCAACCCGAACCGAACAGCGCTAAGGTTTATGCGCTTGTTTCAAGAACTTGTGTGCAAAATAACCATTTTGAGAGACAACAAAAATGGAACATTATTCTATGGTAAGTATCGTGTGAACACTCGTCGAAAGTAACGCGCACGTAACATTTACATCCGTCGTAACTTTGATTCAGACGGAAGGCCACTAATGTCTCACAAGCTCACAAATCCCATTTACTCCTTTAATATTCGTCAATTACAAATTACCAAAAATGGATGTAACTTTTTTTTCGTACTTTAATCACTTCAATTAACTCGAAATATTTTAAATTGCCGTGTAACTGCAAATGGGAAACCGTATTATGATATTGAGTTTACTTCATTAAAACAATGGGAAATGTTTAACATAATACCGGTTAAATGTACGTACAATACTGATTTTGGATGGTTATAGTATAGAATTATACATAATTATACATATTATATTATACATATATTCAACGGGAAACTACCTTTACAAATCACGATATGTCAATTCATCTATGCACTTTTTGTAAAGAACATATCGAAACAATTGATCATATTTTTTGGAACTATGAAAATGTGTATACAATCGGAAGAGAGCTGGAAACTTGGATAACGGAAGGCCTACACATAAAATTGTAATGGTCAAATGATAATATACTATTGCGAGTGATTGAAAATAACAGTGAATGTTATTATTTTATTAGTGAAAGAAACTATATATGAAAATAGCGAAAGGGGAGTGGTACCTTATATTGAAAATATTAAGAGAGAAAATGTTAGATATTATGATATTACACGATATAGGGCCTATTTACTTTTCTTCATGTAAAAGGGAAATTTTTTTATCATTTTTGTCTTCATTACATTTGCTTTTTCAGAACTTTAATTAAAAAACAATACTGTGTTTTAAAGTACTTCTTTAGAACCAAAATATAATCAAGCTTATTTTATATAATCTTATCTGTTTAACTTTAGTGAGAATGTAGTGCAAACTATTTTCATTTCATTTATTGTGTTACGACGAGCAAAATAATGAAAAAAAAATTGTCTCACAAAAACTCACGTATTTACATATTACGTTGTCGTATTATGGGACCTTAATAGCCACGTTTATCTAAGTGAATGGGATTAGGAGGAACGGTCCATTGATTGGTAGTTATTAAAGACAGTATTCTTCAATATTCGCTATTATGAGATTAAAGTATTATGGTATATGAATGGTTATTGTTAGGTTCGTTTTATATAATGTTGTGTTTGTAGGCCTACTATGTGTGTGCCTGTAAGTTGCATTTGTATTGTACTTATGGTGTTTTCAAGAATCAAAACTGTTTATTAATGCTCGTATTATGGGACTCTAGCAACCATATTATAAGCGACGGGGATTATGAGAAACGGTCCACTGATTGATAAGTTAATTTAAAAGACAGTATTACCATAGTCTCTATGGTATTACTTAACGCTATTCTGAGATTAAAGTATTATGGTATATGATTTGGTTATTGTTACGTTCGTTTTATATAAAGGTATGCTTGTATTGTGCCCCTCTAAGTTGCAAACTTTCATTGTACTTATGGTGTCTTGAATAAACAAATACTTATAAAACTAAATGAACAGGAACTCACGTATAACTTTCATTGTCACAGTCTTTTGTAATGCAATGCTCGTATTCACTGTGCATGTGTAAACACCGTTATTTCTTCCCGTTACGTTGTATAATCGAAGAGTAGATTGTATTGGTCTAGTTTAAAAGGAAAAGATGGAAGTTCAACATTGCAATGACGGGCTATGATTATTTGGATAAATATCTATCATAAATAGTTTAATTTTAGCATATAGGCCTACGACATTAGATGGTATTAGCTAGAAATTTACAAGTAGTCATCCACCGCGCAGATATTAAGTGTAACAATAGCTCCTTGTATATTACCAGTAGACCAAAACTAACAAGTTTCCTTCATTTTATTAATATTACTAATCTTGGTTTTAAAAAACCCTATTAATTCGTGGCAGGGCAACAACAGGGTAACAAGATCATTATTCATTGTGACATATTTACCGCCCGGTTTTTCTATTAAGAAAATATTATGCCTGTAGGAAATCCAATACTGACCACCTCTCGTTCACATTATATAATACTGTAATTAAAAGGCTATTCGTTAAAAATAAGCAAAAGATAAGACTAAAAATATCTTAAAAAGTGATGCTAATACTTGAAGTTCTCTTTAATATAATACAATAACTTTCATTCTATTATCTACATACACTTTGCAGTTGTTTTTTTTTTTTTTCAGAAATAGAGTAAAATTATTTAGGGAATTTCCCCTCGCAACAAATAAATACAAAACTTCAAAGAATTCAAAGTATATATATTTATATCGGATAATACCTATTATATTCATGGCATTCACCTTGGCTTGTATTGTGCATATATTTCACTGTTCATTGTTGGTAAACGGATTTTGTCTTTTGTCCATTCAATGACGGCATTTTCCAAACCATGAACTGTACAATTTATTTCTACGTTAGATTCCCACGTCGGGTACTCGTATGGTGACGTCACCTCTAGAATAGGTTCGTCTGCAAAAAATAACAATAATAATAATACAGTAATAATA
>NW_022684833.1:20749-23125 GCF_011630105.1 Anneissia japonica | reverse complement strand
ATGGCATCTTCCATATATCGGACCCTCAGCCACAATTTCATTGAAAGTACCATGTACGACATTGTCTTTGAAGCTTTCCGGCAGTGTATGAGTTGGGTAACGTAACCATTCTGTAAATATTAAAACACAAAAAACAAAAACAAACAAACAAACAAACAAACAAACAAAAAACAATAGAAAATCTGTACCGATCATTATAAACACAGTCTACGGGAATGATTTTAGACGGGGATAAACATATTTGTGGCACACGCCGCCCCTCCCTCTAAAATATTACCAGCATGCATGTTTCTAACTAAATTAAAACTTATATTTAACAGACGTCTGAAAATAAGCGCTCGAAAGCTCAGAAAATTGCAGTTTGAGGGCCTTATTTTGTTTGAGGGATTTCCGAGACCCAAATTTCATACCACAGTTATTAAAAATCAACGGTTAGAAGAACTGGCAAATAAAATACAATGCATACTATATCTTTCGCTATAATTAGGAACGTTTTTACTGAACTAAGAGGTTAATTAAGTCGAGTACGGGGTTTGGGGACAAAGTAGCATTTTGAGAGCCTTTTATGGATTCCTGAAAACCATAATTTGTGAATATTATATTTAAATTTGCATTCATTTTGATGTTGAGAAACCTGATGAAGTACCTGTTTATGTCCTTTATATCTGTATATGCATACTATAGAATTTTGCGATAATTAGAAACGAATTTGTGACATAATATGGGTTTAAAAAGTGGACGTATTGGAATTGTGGTGTGGGGTGCGTTCCTGCAAACCTGCATACGGCCTGTTAAAACAAATAACATTATAGTAAAATTAAGTCAAGTACAGAATTGCATAAAAAAAAAATTACTTTTATTAATGCACAGTAAGGTGAATTCTGGTAGCAACGTTTTGTAGCCCGAACTATCAAATTCACATTCGAATGTTATGGCATCGAAGAATAAATAGCCAGGGGGGACTTCCAGATCCTTCACATTTAAATAGATATCTAGTGTACCTGTTAATGAAAGATACATATAAGCATGATTATTAAGCTTACTGGGTATACATACACACACATATAGGCCTATATATATATATATATATATATATATATATATATATATTTCCAATCTGCGACCTGTAAGCTTTTACTAGCTTATATATAGCACAACTATGTGTGAGCATTTCAATCAGTTGTATGAAGGAGAGGGCCTGTCAATAATTATCGGCCCATCTTACTTACATCAGTGGTTGGAAAACTTTTTGAAAAAATTGTAAATAACCACTTAAATTCTTATATGTAAACATATGACTTTATCAGTGATTTTCAACATGGATTTGTCTCTGGCAGATCCCGCACTACACTTTTAAGCAAAGTAGTACACGATTGGGCTACATACTTGAGGAGCGTAGGCCCCCCACCTTACATTGATGCTATATTTTTGGAGTGTGTGGTCCCTTGTGGAATTGGATTTCTTCCTTCTCTCTAACCGACAACACATTCTAAAGTTCAGAGGGGCTTCTTCAAATCGATCAAATTCATGTTCGGTATTATCCGGTGTCCCACAAGGGTCGGTCCTTGGACCAATCCTTTTTAACATAGGCCTATTTGTGTCAGTTGCTTCAATTTGCTGATAACACCATTTTCCAAACTGATATTAATAATATTCTTACTTGGTGCACGCTTAAACAAGATGAATCTGAATACTAAAAATGCTATCAAATGCATATCACAAGATCAGTTAGATTTAAAAATAGGCTCATAAGTAAAATGTCGATGGAAAAGAGCTGCAAGTTGTATCAGCTTGTAAATATTAGGTATCACCATTAATTCAAAACTCGATTGGAGCGATCATGTACTAGTAAATAATCAACCAAGTAAGACGTTTGGGTTTATAAAGCGTGTCGTACAAAGCAGAGATAAGTCCTTATTATGCAAACTTTACTCAGCCCTTGTAAAACCTATACCAGAATACGGTTACCAGCTTGGAACCCACACCTTAAGCCGGGTACTCACTGCGCGCGACGGCGACGAGACGGCAACGCGACGACGAACGCACGCAACGGCGCGGAACTAACGGATCGCTTTTTTAATGAGGATCTGTTCAGACGGCGTTACGTCGTCTATCGCTCTCCGGAAGCAGAGGAGGATTGTCGTGCGACCCGGCTTTCAAAAGCACATCACATCGCTCGAACAAACGAAGTATGACTAAAACATGTAATCTTTTTTCATCAACTCTATCCTAACCTGAACGACTTATTAAAATGAAAATAATGTCGTTGCAACATAGACTTCAGTTTATTATTCTAACATTTATTGCTAAATGCATGCATAGCCATCTAAACATCAACACATTTAAATACATTAATATTAATCACAGACACACAGA
>NW_022684833.1:17305-19404 GCF_011630105.1 Anneissia japonica | reverse complement strand
TATATATATATATATATATATATATATATATATATATATATACAAAAAATGATTTGATGATGATAAATGATTAACATCTGATGATGCTGACAAAGGCGAATACAATTATGATAATATCAATGATTATGGGATATTGATGATGATTATAATCCTAATAATAACAAAGACGATGGCAGTGACGACAGTTACTCCCTCCTTCCCCTCTGGAAAAAAATATGTTGATATTGCAAAACAACTCTCAATTTCGAATATATTATATCCATGACTGCAATATATTTGATCATAAAGTATATTTTCAATATTGCATGTTATTCTGCATCAACATTTTCATGCATATGTAAAAGCCTACAAATTTGTCACCCCCACCCCCACCCAGCATAGTGTTTGTGAGAATGCTGATATTTGAGAGCGACCCCCTTACACACATACATATAGTATAATGTATTGTTACATTTGTAATGTTTAGGAGTATGGCTGTATAAAAAATTACAGTTACTCCATACCTTTAATTTTCAATGGTATTATTTAAGTGATGTAAACAAATTTGTATTTGTAGTTTTAATATTGTATGTAAAGTTTAGTCTGTGTATATCTGCATATTTTGTCAGTGATTGTGTTGATGTTTTCTTCATTTTTAGTTACTTTTTATATTTTTGTGATTTAATTTGAACGCATCTCTCAATTGTGTGCCGCCGTTCCAATGCGTATGTTCTCAATATGAAATAACATCTAAAAAGGTGGACATTATTTTGCTAATGATGATAGTTGTCGACGAATGAGGATGATGGTGCAGTGACAAATGGAGGAAATTGACTGGGATAATGGCAGTTAAGAATATGATGATAGATTTTCAGATTCAGGTTTATTCACACAATGCATAGTGGAAACAAGAGTGGAAACAAGACAAACATATATTTAGACAAAAAAATGCAATTTGTCTAGAAAAGCCAAATAAGCCTAAAGCTATTTAAGCCTGGCTCCACAAGAGAAAAAAATGTAAAGTATTTTTTTTCGAGATCATAGAGAAGATATAAACAAGACGGTAGAAACAGAAAGGGTGTAGCGACAAATGGTACAAGGACATAAGGTATTACAGAAATTTAAAAAAAATTATAAAGATAATGGTGGTGAAAAGTATGATGAAGGTGGTAGTGGTTAGTAATAGTGTTGAGAGTGTTCATGGTGAAGGAGATGATAATTATGATAATGGGTGATGAGGAAATTTACCTTATGACACTGACGGATATGAATGTGGTGGAAAAAGAAAATGATGACGATGATGGTGATGATGATTATGATAATGATGCTGATAATGACGATAATGACGTCGAAGATTACGATAATTTTACAACAACGACGACGACAATGAATATAATAATAATGATGAGGATGATGATGATGATGATGATGATGATATCGATAATGATGATTAAAAAAATATAATCGACCGATTCCATTTATGATTAAAAGTGATAAAATATAAAATAAAGTTAGATAAGAGATGTCGAGCGAGATATTTAGGACCTATGGATTTGAGATCAGGAAGTTAAATCACGATCTGTGTTAAGACCTTGGCTTTATTTTTGATATGATGATTTATCCCCTACACCTACTTACTTCCTCTACCACTACGCTGCTTTGTTTATTTTATATATCTAGAGCTAGTTGATATCAAATACTGCCCGATTCATTTCTATAAGAAACTGTATTTTCACACCACCAATATGCTATATGCAGGCATATATATAAATATATATATATATATATTTTTTTTTTAAATTTTATTTATTTCAGCAACACAAGTGACAAAGACACAATACAAATTTTAATGCGCCATGAAGTGGCAAAAGAGGTCAGAGAACGTCTGTCGCCAAGAGGCGTGCCACTCCAACACTCAAAGCCTACAAAAAACATGCAATAAAATATAAAAATATACAAGAATATCTAAGAATTAAATAGGCCTATATCTTTAAAATGTTTCTTTTTTTTAAATATTTTTAAAATTCGACCAGCTGTCACATAAAAAAGCATTCTAAACCAGGACCTTGGGACTGAAGGCAAGCATCTTAACCACTCTGAAACAACGAGCTAAATAATTC
>NW_022684833.1:7253-16078 GCF_011630105.1 Anneissia japonica | reverse complement strand
CAATCGAGAAAGTTGAACTTGAACCAGGTTTAAACTTTCCCACAACTGTCGACGACTGTTGCCGATAGGGTGAGCGATTCTATGGAAACCGAGCTTCACGAAGAAAATGCGTCTGGTTGAATTCGAACTTGCAACCTTTCGCTAACCATTCGAGAAACATACCCATTAGTCATTTTAGTCCTCCACCGGGACTCGAACCCGGGACATGCATGGGCAAAGTATTTTTTTGTTTTCGACCCTTACAAATCAAGTCTGCAATACACCCTAGCTTGCTGTTTCTGATTTCCCATTGATATTTTTTAAACTATAAAGGCAATTTGCCAGTCTTATCTGATTCTTTCTTTTATATCTTTGAATAGAATTATAGGAATAACACAATCAATGCCGTAGCCATTTACGCGTAAATTCAAACAATGTGGACCCCTTTTACGCAAAAATATGAAAAATCTGGACCAATTTTCCTAAATTTTACCCATTTTAAGATTAATATAAGAAATCTGGGCCCATTTTTCAAAAAGTTGACCTATTTTATGCATAAAATTACATAATTTGGACTCCTTTTTAAAAATGTGGACCCATTCCAAAAATTGTGTGGGACTGTCCCAACTGTGCCAATAGCTGGCTACGGCATTGAACACAATCACAAAGCCATTATTATATATCTCAACTAGCAACGTTTGGCAAGATGATTTTTGTAGGTATTCAAATGTATGTAAGGAATTTCCGGGGGTATTGAAGGATTGTAAAACCATTTCTTCCTTCAAACATTAACTTAAGACAAACCATATATAAATGAAGTGGTTAAAAGTTGCATAACTTATAAGATAGTCTATCGCAACCGTAAACAAATCTCAATACGTATAGCTACAATATTGGTGATTTCATCAGCCATGTTCACTTTAATTCCATTCTGTTAGCATATTGTCACTTAGCCTATATAGGCCTATATTCTTTATTAGGCCTATTGATTCTTTGTCTGTAGGCCCGTATATTTTAGATTCTTGCAGATGCCTATACATACTCAAACCTTTTACAAGGAGAGCGTCATACCGTTGGATCAAAACAGAGCCATACCGGGTACGATATTTACGCATTGGGCCTATAATATATTAAATTAGAAAAGAGCATTAACTCACCTGGTCCGAGTGAACTCCCCGTTCTAGGTAACACGGGTCATTCACATCGTACGTCATTACTTGTCCAGCAGCACCAAACCATATAGTTACAAAAACTTGTATAAAAACAATAACAGACATTACAGATAACTGTATACCCCGGTAATGTCTACTCGGCTATTTTTTTTTATACGGATTATTAAGTTTTGCTTGAGTGAGCAGGGCAGTCAGCGGTCTGAGTGCATGTAGTGAAATCGATACTGCTGCTACAGCATCTGATTTTTGAAGTCGAAAACTAGTCATGTGAGGATGTTTCGGCCTTTTGTATTTGAATGTATACTCACTACCATAAGCTAATCAACTTAAAAAATAATACTGAAAGAAATTACTTGAATTGCTTATTTCGTATTATAAAATAATAGCTCGCCAATGAGAAGACACACAACAGTAACACTATTTCCATTATCTGCATTAGATACTTAAATTCGCTGGCAATTATTATGTTTAAGATTAAAAAATATATAAAAAATATATATATTATAAAAAACACTGAATTGGTTAAGATCCTTCAATGATTTTACATCTTTTTTTCATTGTTTTTACATTTTATTTCACTTAGAGGAGCATACATGCAAACCCACTCTTCAATATATAATTTATATAATACAGTAAATATTTATAATATAAATATTTATTTATAATAAAAGTACACGTAATATGTATACAGTTGAGTGACCAAGCGCTTAATGCAGAGCCACCACAAACCTTCAGCAATAATATCAGCATTGGTTTGAGCGGCTTGCATGTTTCTGGTGGTGGAGCATATCTTCTATCAATACAGGTAGGGTTGCTACCTCATGCACCATAAGCAAATACCCACAAGGCAGAACTGACAGGACCATCAGAGTTTCTTTCCATTAAATAGAATTACATAGCATGTTGAGTACAGACTGACATGTAATTTCTAAAATGATGGCAACGTGACTTTCTAACCAGACACACATTAACTAAAGGTAAAGAAATTATCAACACCAAGATCAACCAACAATGCAGGGGGTTCCACGGTAACAGTAGTTACAATCTAATTGTAGTCTGTTGCACCTGTCTCTTATACACATCTCGATGTGTATAAGAGACAGAGGANNNNTGTACTGGGTTCCTAATATTGAGTCCGAAATGTGTGGTGGTTTTAAAAAAAGTTCCCAGTGATTTTTTTTTTTTATCCTTACGATTTTTGTCGCTCCAATTGGGATTATGGTCTATTGTTGCAATCACTTTGAAATTTGAGATTGAATGACCAGCTGAATTCAAATGTTCGACTTACTGGTTGATATTTTGATAGCTGATCTATATTGTGTCATTCTCATTACGAAGAGTTGTTTTTTTTTTTTCGTTTATCAGAAATATTGTTTACCAAATATATGAGAGACTGTTATAAATGCCATTTTTGGTGAGGCGATTATTGCCTTATCCTGAATACTTGGTTTGTTTGGTTGCTATTGAATGATTGTGTAAAATCAAGCAAGGAGCATATTTTGCGATGAGCCACAAATGTGACTGCCCAAATTATGTCTGTTGCAATTCTATGGACGGTGTATTCGAAAAAAAAAATGAGACGTTCTGTGGTCTGTAGGATACTTCTGAATGATAGAATTTAGACCTAAGGTAAACCTAGGGTGATAGGTAGTGACCAGTGGCACTCTGTTTTTTTATATATCTATATGTATATGTATGTATATATATAAGGCATAGTGTGCATTAAATCAATAAACGTAGTTTTATTATTAAACATCATATTAATATAATACATTGTCTAAAAATATAGGAAAATGATGTTATATAATATATATATATACATATATATTTTAAACAATATATTATAATAATAATATTATGATGTATATATATATATATATATATATATATATATATATGTCTAATTTCAAAATATTCTTTGTATAGATGATTACATTGTAGTAAATCTTCTCGAAATTAAAATAGAGTTAATATTTCAATACGTATATTTTGTAAATTCTTAATTTATATAATTTTTAAAAAGCAATTAAAATGTATGGGTGGCAATTATACTTTAAAGTTGGAAAATTTATGTGGTCTAATTTCGCCTGGATTGATTTGACCATCAAAAAAGTGACAGGACTGGAAAATCTACGGACAAAATAATTTACTCTATTGAATGACTCGACCCGGTTAGGAGCCATTGTAGTTTCAGTACACGCTCGATTTTATTCGTTCTTCGTTCTTCGTTTTATAAAAACAGACAGAGTGTATCTAAAAGTGTGATTATCGAGTCGGTTATAAATGGTTAAACGATCGGTCTAATCAATCGATTTTCTAACCGTATTTTTGCCGATTTCAGCAAAAGTGCCTGGAAATTAGATATGAAAAATTATATTATGCAAAAGAAACAGTGTGCACCGAATAGGCCTATATAAATAATCCTGGATGGATGTTGTTGATGACCAACCTGTGGGTATAGACGAGATTAAGGATACCGTAGATGCTCAAATAAGCGCTGCTCTCGAATAAGCGCTGCTCTCGAATAAACGCCTCACCAAACCTGATTTTTTTTAGCTAAGCGCCACTCTTGATTAAGCGCCACAGCGCTTAATCGAGAGTATATGTTACCCTGTGTGTAATGGAAAACCTTGAGAAACAAGGTTTTAAATACAGTGTTAAAATATATACATAACACTGTAGGCCTGTGTGTGGGTACACGTGTATGTATATATGTATTTATATACTTGGTTGCAGCAATCCTTCTCTACTCAGACTACCTGTAATTATCTGTGTTCGTAATGTTTTCATACTATTTTATTGGTATATTTTATTTATATTCTTTTTTTTTGTTTATTTTTATAATGACTCAGACGACTGTTGCGTTAAAATAGTTTTTATAAAATAATTTTAGAAATGCATAATTGCATCACTTTCAGACAAGCTCCATTTGAACAGTGTGTTTTTGCACATACTTGTCCAATGTTACTAGCACCTCTCGCCATTCAATCAAAAAGACAGTTATAAAGTTAGGCCTAAACAAGGCATATAATGAAATTTTGACTTCGAATACTTTTTTCCCTTCAGTCGTGATTATTATTAAAACGACCAAAATTGACATTGCAGCATTGCACTGAATTGCGTCAAACTAACAAAAACATAAGCTAAAAAAAAAAAAAAAAAAAGAAACATTAAAATTTACAAAAAATCACAAAAAATACCGTCTGTCTGTTCATTAATAGGCATAGTAGATTCTGAAATAATTTATTTCGATATTTTTCTTTTTTGATCCGAAAATGAAATACACTCTGCTTTCGAGAGGGACCATATACAACATAATTTCGACCAACCAATTGTTATATCCATACCATACCAAAAATTATTAAAAGTACGGTACTATGGGTCATGACGGTCTGTCAACGTGGCGTTCTCATCAAAAGTAAACGTTTTACACACAACAGGTTAAGAATGACCATGCCGATATTATAATGTCCATTCGAAATTTGCCTCATCATTTAGGACTGGTGAATGAGGATTGGTTCAGTCGAAAATTTCTCTGAGACCAATTTGCAATTCAAAAAGTACAGTAAATTATTTTCATCCAAAAAATTAAAAAAAAATTAATATAATCTTTTAAAGAATTTTGGATATGGTAGGCCCACTCAGAACACTAATTGGTCTGCAGTTTATATGCCTACACCATCTTTTACAAATCTGACTGGAACCAAGCCCCGTGCTTGCATAAATTCAGCTAGGCCTAAGCTCTTCTAAGCATGGATCTAAGTTACACTCTTTATGAACTTCTAACATCATACACATTTTTTTGTACAGAATAGTACCGTATACAATGTTTTAATCTATTTAATTAATAATATAGCCTATACTTTAAATATTTCATATTTAGTATACTTTACAAAATCTCATTTGATTTAAGATTCAAGATTCAAAATTCCTTTTATTCACCATATGGGTACAAGTTAACGATACATATGGACTTTGTTTTCCAGAGACTATATAGAACGTTAAATACTGTACAGAGTGAAAAACTGTTTCCAACACACACAACAAAAACATTTTTCTAAAGCTAGGCGCTCACTGCGTATCAAACTCCGCTCGGTAGGTCTAAAGGCCAACTCAGACAGCGTCGGCCGACGCAGCCCGACCCGATTTATCGTCGGGGACAGTCGCGTAGTAGAATATTAAACGTGTTTAATATTTCTCACGATAAATCAGGTCGGGCTGCTACCATTCACGACGTGCGCTGAAACGAACATTTCAAAACATTCATTTGTCAGCACTTTTTATTCAGCAAACGGTATGAACGTACAGTTGTTCGATTTGTTCTTAGTAGTTTAACACAAGAATAATTGTGTGCAAAAACTGTCGATACTTTTCGTCGATTTGTTTAACATATTTTCCCACCTGCAACTCCGGTAGTATGGCGTAGGCCTAATATTGTTTTAGTAGTCTCATAGGTACATAATGGGCTATTTATTCTGTTTATTGGCTGCCAACCCACTCGTCGGCTTCACGATCTAGGAGAAAACACAATTCTACGTTGAGAAAAACAAATTGTATTTAATTTTTACACAATTTTAAAATCCAAAAATGATATACCGTACTGAGTCGTTTACTCCCTAATTGTCGGATTTTCCGGGTGCTATCGACCTGGACACCCTGTGAGGGGGATACGGCTTGCCTGGTACCGCTCACATATGTAATCGTCGAGAATTCGCCCTTACTGTCGGGTATCGCCTACATTTCAGGGACATTGGACCAAGGTCCAGAAAATCCTGATGCAACCATATTTTAATCAGCACACGCCATGTTAGTCGGCCGCAGATTTGTGTGTCTTGCGTCATACAAACGTGGTCGGAGCCATACAAACAAATGAATGCCGTGACAAAGAAAAAGCCCCCCTCCCCTCCCATCCTGATAGCCTCATTCAAGATATAGTATTCACACAGTACCGGTAGTGAAAAAGAGGAACAAAGATTATTGAACTTTTGATATATTATAAGAAAGAAGGTTGCTGTCAATGTTTGGTCACAGACCGGGGACACAGATTGTGAATAAGTTGCATCGAGACTATCTATTCGGCAATAATAATTATTTTCATGTTAGGTTCATTCACAAACAATTTTTAACTCATAACAATAACAAACAATTATTTTTTCTGTCCTCGGGGCCACGTGAGTAGCTTCACGAACGTCGACACAAAACGCACGTGGTTGGTGAGGATGACGTTCACAGAAAGAATGATACCGCTATACAGTGTTATGATTTTAGAATATAATCTTGTTAAATTAATGTGTGCTATACAAAAAAACCGGTGTTTCTTGAGCTTGTAATAGGCCAATATATTTTTTCTCTACTGGAATTCTTCAACTTTAGAAAAGAAAGTCATATACGTCATCTGTCAAACTGCCCATGCGTAAGCTTTGCATCACGTGGTATTTCCCCACGTTTACAACTTGGTTTGTGATGATGCTTATGCTTCGCACGGAGGCTGTGTGAGCATGGAGGTATAAAAATATGGAGGTATAAAAATAATTAGTTAGGCATAGAGACCTTATATATAACAACTTTTAATCAAAAACAATAGTTCAACTGAATACAATTCACTCTACAGTTTCCTTAACAATTTGTGTCTCAATAGTGTTTTTTCGCTCAAGTCAGTTCGAATGAATGTTGTGGTTAGATAAGATGTCAAAATCGACCGCAATCAGAGCGAACTTGGGCCGGCTCAGGTTCGGCTTACGTTCAGTTATAAAGTTGGGTCGGCCCAGGGCCAATCGGACAAGTGGACTTGTAGCTGCCGCCTCTATCGTCCGGTTTTGTTTGTTTGCCTTTTTTTTCCTTTTTTTTGCAGCTACGATTTTTCTACATACAAATTTGAATTTACACTTTTAGAATTAGAACAGTGGCAAGCAAATATCAAAACCTAACTAAATAATTAAACAATTGACAAAAGTAAGACGATAAAAAAAATTAAACAAATAAAACCAATCCCATGTTCTCTCTTTCGTTTTCCTTTTCACAAAAGAAATATATTGTAAGCCCCATTTCATTTTTTTTTCTTCATGTGATTGTCTCTCCTATTTCTTTTGGTCTTTGGAAAACAGTTATCGAGAGTTCCGCACTTCCTCATTCTGCGGTTATATAGCAGGTGGTGAAATCATTAGTGAAGATTGGTACTTTCCTTGAAATGATTTGTATAGCTCCTTAAAACAATGGCACTACGCGTGACAAACAGTTTCAAAAATAGATTTTCTTTACATTATTCTGTGGTAGGAGTTATGGATATAGGATTTTGCCTTTAGAGGTGTGAGTGGAGAAGACGTCCATACCCACAACAGCTTACCAAAGCTCTGGCTGAAGTTTGCAAGATTAAAAAATAGGACCCCTAGAGGCCCGGAAACGGGTACACTCAGAAAGTAAAACAAAAAAGTCCTTCGACAAACAATACTGTGCAATAGTCCTACAATAATTAATTCAGAAGAAAAAAATATAAATGTAGATATAAAATCACATTAAGCAGCCCTGGTAGATAAGAAATCATCTTTTAATATGTTCTTTAAAAAAATCTCTACTTTGACATGACACATTATACATACATTAGTTGTATTTGATACACTTGATTTACAATTTTTACAACAACAAAAAAAAGCGGAGCAGCGTAGCTTATTAGGTTCAAAAGTCATGAAGACAAGTGTTTAGAACTTTTAACTTTCAAAAAAATTAAAAAGAAAAGAACGAACTTTGAACTAGGTACTAAGGAACATAGCAAATGAATATTTTACATTAAAATATAGGCTGTTATTAAATGGTATTTTAAAGGACTAACTATTTTTGAATATGTAATTGAATAGGCCTACATTTTCAAGCTCACTACAATGAACTTCGAAAAATCATAGAAAATTTGTTTGTATTAAATTTTGCGCTATAATCCATAATTGTTTTTACAAAGACCCACGAATGACAAAAGCCAGCATACTAGTGCCATTTTTATTGTTCAGGCTTTTCTTTGCACAGTTTTATTTATCATAATGGTTCTCGTCAACATATTTATTTAACTGGTTTCATAAATTTGTTCTGGTGGGCTCCGGTATTTTCATTTCCTATTTCTATTAATGACTTTCTACTGCACAGAAACATTTGTGATATGTATTTAAATTACACTATTGTATGAAGTCGAGTTTCCTTAAAATCGCTCCAGTGTTTTCAGTGCATGCAGTCGTTGTACTGCGTAGTGCTCAGTCCCCGGCGCAATCGAAGGCTCACTGAACTCAACTCAATTGAACTGAACTGAAGCTTATTAGAACAATTTTGTATCAGTGGCACACACCATCTAGTGATGCATTCAAATAACAAGAAAACATTTCACAAAATACCAATAAATTACGAAGCCATTGCACTTAAGACACGTTCATTTGTTAGCCTTAAATTTGTAAATCACCAAAAAAAGGGTCCTTGTCATTTGAAGAATGGCAACCATAACTACTGTACCAGAAAAAAAATAAAGTGACCAACAATAACAATAATAATAATAATAATAATAATAATAATAATAATAATAATAATAATAATAATAATAATAATTTTTTCTTTATTTCATTCTTATTTCTTTTAATTTTCCCTTTTCTTCCTCAGATGTGTATAAGAGACAGCCTCCCCTCCCATCCTGATAGCCTC
>NW_022684833.1:0-6724 GCF_011630105.1 Anneissia japonica | reverse complement strand
ACATTATCTAGGTGAGACTATGCTATAGCTATATATACATATATTTCTCACAATATCAAAGCCTGGGATTTACAGTAGGGCGTAGAGCCTTTCTTAAAAGCTTCCAGAACTGTCTTTCATTCGCGTCGTCATTTTCACAATTGCGTGGCCACGTGATATAGTTGACGCGTTTGAGTAGGTCCTGAAGTGTCTTGTCAAGGTTTGCTAGATGGGTGACGTCGTCAAACATGACAGGTATCACAGTATTTTCAAAATTTGGCATTTGTGTAGACGCAGATTGGAATTCGAATTTGCACCACACACTTTCAACAAAGGCAGGGGATAGGACGATGATGGTCATGTGACTATTAGAGATCGATTCGTTGATGTTTTCTATGATCGCTATATTGAGAAACATAAAAAAACGTGTAGAAGATATACTCTTTTGTCAAAGGCTTATATTGATCAGCTTTACTAAAGAGTAAAAGCTTCCTTTATAATTTACTACAAACCTTTCTGGGGATTTTCTTCTTTCTACTAAAAGTCATGATTTAACAATCGCCCCTTGGAAAAGGGAAAGTAATGAATTGTGTAAAAAATAACACACCGACAGGCAACCTCCCAATCTCTGTATATACAATTTTAATTTAAATTAAGTATACACAGTAGGGCACAACTCTTCAAAAAGACCTCCTACAGTCCGAATCTCCACAGGGTTTAATTGAATTGCGGTTGCTGTGAAATTCCAGTGACCTGCCCAAAGCTACAAACCTAAAACCAATTCATTTATTTTAGGAATATGCATACATTACTTACTTTTTCCACCAACGAAATGCTTGTAATGAACACACACTTTATAGCCGAATTCTTCTAGCTTAGGAACGAGTATTCGAATAACAAAGATTTCTTCGTCGGTTCCACCTTTGTATGAAATGAACACGTCAAACTCTTTCTGTTCTGCATGGAAACAAATATACATTACAAAAAACGTCCAGCTTTAATAGTGTATGTACTTAAATGAAAATAAAATGCACCCAAGCCATACGAAATTATTATTCTTACGTTCCAGTGTAATGTGAGGTATAGTCGTTCGTTTCTTACGCAGGTACACCAACACAATAACCGTCACCGAACCAAACAGGAGGAACATCGCCGTCACTGGTAGGATTATCTCCAGCTGCGGTCCAGTACCTTCAGGGCAGAGAATTAAGGTATGAAACATTAGGTCAGTGTTCGTCATTAGAGGTAGTACATATTTAAAATTTTTTTTTTTTAAACAATTACTACGATTTATGAATTAAATTAAACAGGCATTGTATTGAGAATATGAAATATTGTGAAAAGAAACGGGTACTAATTTGTAAACCATTCATTCAGACGGCTTACATATATTTATATAGAACTATATTAGTACTTTTACGGAAGCGAACAAAGGGAATGGGGTAGTAATATTAGACAGGGCGACATATGACAAGGGCTAGTTGGAAATCATCAGTGACTAAATAAACTAAATTTCGTTTAATTAGTATCATCCTACAATAAAACGAGAAGAAAGCTTAACACAATTACTACTGAATCTTATAAAGTCAAATCAAATCACTAATAAAGTTTACAAGAATGTATATCAAAAGGTCCCAATCCTGCAAGAATCTATGCCTACCGAAATTGCACAAGAGAAAAGCGGATGGAACACCACCATTTAGGCCTATAGTATCTTCGATTGGCACATATAATTACAACTAGAGCTAAATATTTAAGTGAGCTGCTCAAACATTGTATTATCACCAAATTTAGTGCTAAAGACACTCCCAGTTTTGTTAAAGAAGTAAGCATTATAAATATGGATAACAAGATTATAATTTATTTTGACGTAGAGAGCTTGTTCAGCAATATTCCTCTTAAAGAAACTATTAAACTTGCTGTAAACACAATAATCAGTCACAACCAAGATTTAAAAATGTCTAAGGAAAACTTAACTAAATCAGTAATATTAGTTACGACGGAAACACATTTTTTGAACGAATAGATAGTGTCAGTTGGGATCTCCACTAGCCCCCATCTAGCGAATCTATTCATGGGAACTAATGAAAAATACTACGGTTCTCTGGTCCTAATGTCCGAATATTCTACACTATCGTATGTATGTTGATGACACATTTTGTGCATTTAATAACCAAAACGACGCCACAGAGTTTTTCAGATTTATTAAGTTTTTTGGACGTACTTATTCATAAAGAGAATGATGTTTAAGTTAATACAACTGTATTTAGGAAAAACACATTCACTGATTTCCTCTTGGTATTTTGCAGTTTTTGTCATCAACTTTACAAGCTGAGATTAATTAAAACACACATTGACAGAATTAACATTGGAAGGGCTTTCATGATGATTTGGAAAATCTAAAAGGGATATCATTAAGAAAGGATTACCCCTCATATGTTATTGATAAATTTGCAAACAATATATTGATTCAAAGTAAACATTGTGCTTAACACTACAAAAGTAAAAAAAAATATGTTTAGTATCAAGGACACAAGCCCCAGTAATCACCGCTCTATGGTAGTGTGTAAATTCAAATGTGGTGGGTGTACCTATATAGGCTATACTAGCAGACACTTGATTACTAGGATTGACTAACCCCCTTGACAAAGACAAAAATTCACACATAGGCCTACTAAAACATCAAAATGAAAATAATAAAAAAATGAAAAAATTATCTAGTACTAAATGTTTTAACATCACTGACAACAGTGATATCAGATTACGAATAAAAGAATCACTGCATATTAAATGGAACAGTCCAAATCTCAACGTTCAATTCAAACACTTACCGGTAAATTTACAACTTTGTAATTATGCAGTGCTAATATATGCAAGGTGTTCTATACACCTTGCATATCGTTATCAGTAATTTCTGTTTGTACTGAAGATGGGTTGAAAAGTAACACCCGAAACATGTTTACTATTAAATTCCTAGTTCTTTTCTTAAAATGTGTTGTGTTTTCTATCAATTTACGTCAGTTTGGGTCCATTATCAAGGACTTTAAATCGATAGATATGCCTACAGATATGCCTTCATCAAAGCTGAACTGGATCATAATTTCTTACATAATTGCAAACCATTTGACGTTTCCCGAAATATATATCATTATTGTTTTATTATTTCGTAGTAGTTGGTGTACATACCACTAATATTGATCGCCTTCAATACGACTTGGCTTGTACCGATGCTATTACTGGCATTACAACGAAGACTTGACTGATCAAAGTCTGACGTAACTTTATGGACACTGAATGTCTGTCCAACTTGGTGGATGACATCACCATTGAGTTTCGAGCACTCCCAGCGGTACGTGATATGTGTCGGATTGCTTGAACCATTACAATTGACGGTTAATTTGTCACCCTCCAATATATTGATGCTATCAGGTTCGATGTAAATCTTGGGTGCGTCTAATGAACAACAACAACAATAATAATAATAATAATAATAATAATAATAATAATAATAATAATAATTTTGCAATTTATCCGAATAATCTTTTTTTAAAATGTCATTTCAAAAGAGTTTTATTAGTGTTTGACTGTTGGCTGTGTTTGATTAAATTTCGAAATGTAACTAGTCTGTATATGTTGTAACTCAAGCCACAAATATGTATGTATAGGCCTACATGAAAACAAAAACATTATAAAGAGTCTTTAATGATGACATGACTTACACGAAACGTTAAGCTGAATCGATTGCTTCGCAGAACTGAAGAAGTCACTTTTTGCGATGCATGTCATTTCTTTTGAATTGTCCCTAGAGTGTGCCTGTAACTTTAACGAGTTTTTAATAGTAAACCTCCTGTCTTCTTCAGCCACTTCTATCGTCTGATACTTTTCATCAATCATATTTCCTCCCAGTGTCCACATCAGTTCAGGCGCCGGTTTTACGTCGTACACTGAGCAAGTAACGCTGATCAGATCGTCTTCAAGTACAGAGAACACGTCATCATTTGCTGTTTCTTCAATTACAGGGTAATCCCCCAATGGTTGTACAATTACTGTGATGTAGGCCTCGACAAAGTTTAAATCGCCTCTCTGAAACGTATGACCTACGTAGCATCTGTAAGACGTCTCATCACTAAGCTCAGCCATCACGATCGTCAGTGTGGATACTCTAGCCATCTCGTCGAATAGTACATGCGTTTTGTTCGTGTTATGTAGCGCAGTGAAATTGTTCAGATCTTGATCATAGCGTGTCCATTTGACAGTTCCGGCGCTTGCCTTTACTTTGCAGGTGAGAGAGACGTTTTGGCCTTCTACTACAGAGTGATTGAGAGGTGGGACGATAAATGGTTCTGGCATTCCTGAAAGGTATCAAACAGCAACCGTTTGTTAAGGATATATTATTTAGGAATTGTCAGTCTTGTCTGACAGCTGGGCGAAGGGGTTCGGCAATCCCCTTTTAAGCAGCTTAATTTTGTTTTTGGTGCAGTAAGTTTTATATTGTTTTTCTTTTACTCATTAGTTTTGTTTTAAGTTTAATTTCTTTTTTCATTTTAGTTCTCTTTTATTCTTTTTACTTGTGATCCACTTGTGATACCAGTGCTACGTCACTGAAAGTGTTAGTCACACAAAAGTCAGAAATAAATAAATAAATGAATAAGCAATTAACCCTCTCCGATATATTAAATTACCCTCTCCTTGCATCAAAATCCAACAAGATGAAGATAAATTTTTACAGAGGCCAATACTCATAATACCTTCTACCTCCATCATTTAACTTTGCTGTATTTTTGAAAAATTCATTAAAGCCTTGTCCAGACTATTTCACAAAAACATATGACATGCCTAAATATGGTCATGATGACATCACATTTATTTATTTATTAAAAATTCGACAAAACTGTCCAAGAGGAAACCATGGGTCGAGGGTCAATACAAAAGTGGGAACCTCTTGACTTAAAAATATAATACAATGTACAATATGTAAAATCAGTACGGAACACCATGGTAAACATTAAAATACATTAAAATTCATGAATAAATACAGTACATCATGACCATATATAGGCATATCATGACTATAATATATTATATGGGCATAACATACATTATATGGGCAGCAATTTTTTTTTCCGAAGAAAATTTGATAGTGTAGACAGCTCAAGTCAACTAATTATTCAGACAAACAGTATTTTGTATTATAACTACCATCTTCAATTTTGGAATCATGAATTTTTTTATATCTGTCTTCGAGAAATATGCTCTTACCGATTGCAATGACATTAACCCTTTGAACTAAAGTTTCATTCACAGTGCATACATATTCACCATTATGTGCATCTGTCATGTTGTTGATGAAGTAAACAATACGCAAAGGCCTAAAAATGAAAAAGATTGTATATGTTCCTAGGATCACGTGGGTTAAGACAGAAATTACAATTATAGTTTTACATTCTGACAGTTGTTTCTGTGCTCTCCTTATATGCATTTTCCCCATATTTGATTCAATTTTGTCAGTTTTCAAACTATTCAAACTGTGATTGTCATCTCAAAAAAATTAAAACAAAAATTAGAAACAGGCCTACTCATGAAAACGAAACCGATAAACAAAGAATCAATTGTCTCTTTAGATAATCAGTCACTTCTCATAGTATTTTCATTTCATTTTCATTTATTGGTATAAAAACACTCAGAAGGCAATATAGAAATGTTAAAAATGGTTTGAATTTACAATATATTGCCTAGATCAAATTACTAGAAAAATATAAATTTGAACAAAAAAAGTGTGAATTTATACAATAATTTCATTACAAGATTACGGTATATTAGCCTTAGTATTAATTTTTTTTAAATTGGGAATATTTTGCGGTTACTGAACATAATCAAACAATTTCACTTGGAATACTTATTCACATACTCCAAGTATCGAAATGCACGCCATCGTGTCGGAATCCCGACACAATGGCGTGCATTTCGATACTTGGTGTATGTATTACACTATCTTATCTGATATTAATCAGTGGACCTTTCGGTTTTTACACATTTTAGGTACATAAGTTTCAAGGTCGCGTGTAGACTGTATGAACCATTCCATTAAGCGCCACCCTTGATATTTTAACTAAGGTCCAACCGAACAAACTGTGTGTTTTTAGGGACAAGCGCGTATCCCCAGCCCTGTTGTGATTGGTCAGTTGTTACATTTCATTGACATTTTGGAAAGTTTCTTTGTAGTCTCAGATGTGGCCATAGAGGTATATATTTGCATGCCTCTCCTTAATATGAACATAAACAACTATCTTTCTCAAACTGACGTAGTTATGCTTTAGGCCTGTTCTTTCCGAGAGCGCGTATCTAATGGGGCTACGCACTGCTTATAACGACACTCCAAGGTTCATTTAATAGGCTTGTATATATAAATAGGGTTAAAAATACGTTTGACTTACAATAAATTTATCAGTACATTATTATTTATTGGTTTATTAAAATTCAACTTATTGAATATGTCTATCGGGCCGTTAGTTGTTTTGGAGAAATTAAACATGATAACTCCAGTAACAAGGAAATAAAAAATATGTAGACATATGGACTTACATCGGTGAGTAATCTGCATGAATACGGGAAATATTAGTCGGAAGACGCCTACCATCTCGTTCCCATGACATTAACGGTCCTGGATTTGCGACACCATGTGCTATACATTCCAGAGTTGTATCTGAGCCCCATTCAACGTATATGTCTCCGCTATCAACTTCTA
>NW_022684832.1:0-1631 GCF_011630105.1 Anneissia japonica | reverse complement strand
CTTAAAATTACCAATACTGTGGTTTCAAAATTCGCTAAAATCGAAATCAACGAATTCAAACAAACTGAAACAGCTGATCTGAATCCTAGTTCTTAAAATAATATAACGTTTAATACATCATTATTCTGTTCACAACATGGTTGTCTTTGTCACAAAATAAAGCGAAACATGGGAAATTACATTCAGTGTATAATTAATTGTAGGCCTCAACCATGATAATGGTATAGACTTTTTGAAGACTGATTTGACATTTTGCTATACAAAGACACACTTTGTGATAACAACTCACAACATCTGTTCCTGGCCGTTTGCTAAAAAAGCATACGGTACTTTCAGAGTGTTGTGTGCACCCGGGTGTGACAGAGACGTGATTGTTTTCGACATCGGTGGGTGGAGCCCTGTTCTGGATACTTATACCGACAGCGCACACGCTTTTTCGGAACTGTGTTTAGTTTAAGTACCGTAGTTAAAGTCAAAATTATTTACTGCTTATTTTCTTTTATTTTTGTATAGCGCATTGAGGCTTTTTTTTTTTTTTGCGGAATGCGTTATAGAAGAATGGAATTATTGTTATTAATAGTAGTAATAATATAAACATAAAAAGTATATGACACCCATAATTAAATATAACGGTTTAAGTTAACATAAAGTTAATACTTTACTATAACTATATTAGTTAAACCAGTTAAAGAACACATTAAATGAAATATATTTAATGAAAGATGCCTGTTGTTCACAACCATAACAGAGAATTTGAAAAGAGAGTATAGGCGTAATAATCATTTAAGAGAATCTACGGAGCCCCTAAAGGGACATGGTTAAAGAAAATATTAAACTTTTTCGAGGGAACGAAATAATATCTCGTTCTCTCGAAATATTATTTCGTTCCCTCGAAATGATTTCGTTCTCTCGAAATATTATTTCGTTCCCTCGAAATAGTTTAATATTTTCTTTAACCATGTCCCTTTAGGGGCTCCGTAAGAATCAAAAGGAACAGAGCGCAAAAGAACTAGAGAATAGCAGCCGTCCCTCCTTCTTCTGCTCCTTACAAGAAGTAACATATCCGCTTCCTGCCTGTGAGCATGTGAAGTACGGGGAGACTGG
The DNA here is from genome assembly GCF_011630105.1 of Anneissia japonica. Lineage (NCBI taxonomy): Eukaryota > Metazoa > Echinodermata > Crinoidea > Comatulida > Comatulidae > Anneissia > Anneissia japonica. The sequence continues at coordinate 527 of NW_022684832.1, read as the reverse complement.
GCTCGAATGACCTCAACATACGAAGCCACGCCCCCTCGGCTGAACTCGTTATTAACGGGATGGTATTGAATGCATGCTTATTAAGGCACCTGTCACTAGAAGAAAAAAAAATCATGAACTGGTTGGTGTATATGCCTCTTTATAGCGCACTTGAAGCTGCTAATCTTGACAACCCAGCATGTCAAATATTGTTGATGGGTGACTTTAACTTATCTGGCATCAAGTGGTCAAAATACACGGCTCCCATGACGAATAACAATATTGAACAATTTTTCAGTGCAATTATTCCACAAATCACGGTAATAACATACTGGATTTAATTGTAAGAATTCGAAACGTTACTACATCCGTTTCATGTGGAAATGACATTTTTGACTCTGATCACAGTCCTGTTTGCTTCACTTTTAATTTCCCAAATGTTTTATGGTCAGAATCGGATGATAACAGCAACTCTAAGAAAACGGATAAAACTAATTAACTTCTATTAATAAAATTAATCTCATGTGCCAGGGATACACTCGAATTGT
>NW_022684831.1:0-2179 GCF_011630105.1 Anneissia japonica | reverse complement strand
TGGTCAATGCAGTCGATAAAATGACATTAAATGGAAGGAGTGCACATAGGCTTCGAATTCAACTAACCTTTATGGCTATACAGCCTCTGTTTGTTAAACATGAAGAAAATAAAATCTAGAACTACTTTCATAATAAAATCCATTAAGAGTGTTATGACGCCTTTTATTATAACAATGGTATGAACAATTAGCATTTATCAGGAAGAAATCAAGATTTTCTATTGATATAGGATGGAGACGGCAGGCATAATAAAAACATGCAAATCGTTTCATATTTTATACATATTTTCGATGTTTTCATGGCTGTGGGTGCAGGGACCTACTTATTCATGAGCAGTGCTTAAGTGCAGCATTTATTAGAGGCACTTAACATCACATTACTGCATACAAAACAAATGTATTTTACAGATAAAATTATTTATTACACTCAATTTATATACAATACATACACACAAAATACATAGATTTGCCAAGGTAAATTAATTGGGTCTGAAAATATTAAAAAGGTACAAAACCCAACACAAAGCATTCCAATATGCAAACTTCTATTAATTTACTAAGTCTATAAACAATAACCCAACTTTTGTCATGCAAAAATAATATAAAAATGTACGGTACTATAATAAACAGTAAATTATATGTACAATGTTTAAAACCAGAAAATAAAACTTAATTTAAATAAATAATTAAAATGCATTATTAAAACAGTATGCATCGGAGTAAACTGGTAGAAAAGTCTTCATTCATATTTGTGAAAAAGCCCTGACTTTTAAAATCGCAAAATATATTTTTAAAATGTGTCGAATCATGTGCAGAACCTATTGTTTTGAACATGATTTAAAGATCAAATGCTGACATTTCGTGTTTCTTATCGATGACTTGTCAAGTGCTCAAACACCCGAAGACGTTTTAAAATCGGTGTGGCACAAGAAGAAGGCCCTGGTCATCAAGGGCGCTGTGGCAGGTGCTGGTAGTAAGAAAATAATACTGAACCTGCAAAATAGAGAAAAGACAAACAAATACATGTCATATATGTTTTGCATAACCCTTGACCTACCCTGGACAACAATGTGGAAGAAACTTTTTTAAATTTACATCTAAAAAAAAACCTGTATGTCCCTATTCTGAAAATTTGCTTTAACCATGGTGATGCTGGGGGTGGGTGTAGACACTGTTAAAGACGTCTGGGAATTTGGGTGCTACACCACTGTTGATCTTGCATTGGTAGTACAAGAATTAGTATAAGAAGTAGTACAAGAAGATGGTACAGTATATTTTTTACTTATTTTCGTATCTTTGTAATATAACCATGCGATTTAACTGCTTTATTTTCCTTCTATTTAAATATTTAGACCAATCTTGTTATTACAATCATCATAAATAATCATATTAATGATTCAAGTGTGAAAAAATGAAATAAAAAAAATAATAATAAATTTAAAGTAAGTCATTTGATAAAAACATTTTGCCGTGATAAGAGAAGACAAAAACGCAATTCATATTGAAAAAAAAATATTAGCATAGTGAACGGAACAGAAGCTTGTTAATTTATCATTTGGTCATGAACTTTCAAATGTACCTATAATCAATTTTAGATTTAAAATGGAAAAAAAAAACTTTATTCACAGAGAAAATCTGTACTTTGAGAGAAACAAGTGGTTTGGTCCTTGTTATGTCTATATTTACCATTAAATGTTGATTTTCTGCAAATCCCTGTGCAATGTACACTAACAACATGGAACGATCACGCGTGTGAGCATGGCTCCTATAAGACTAAAATGTCCTGGTTAGGTTTGTACGCAAGCGTGTATGAAACACCAGGTCTTTGAGAAGGGGAAACCCACTGAGATCTAAAGAAAACGCTAAACAACTACAACAAAAAAACGCCAAAGATTTGCAAGTCCCTATGGCTATCTTCCCCAAGACTTTTTCCCAATGTATGATCGTTTAACCTAGTTTTCCAACTATTTTTTTTCATCGGTTTATGTTCCTAATACTTTATATTGTAAGGCAGAACATATTTGAGGATTATATTACTAATTTTTTGTTATATTGTACACTGAATGCACTTGGTGTGAACGGAATATTGATAGGCCTATGTATTATTTACCTACATTTACAGTATGATAATATTCTTGCGTAGCACATAAAAAGTAGAATTTGAAATTACCAAAACATT
>NW_022684830.1:979-1679 GCF_011630105.1 Anneissia japonica | reverse complement strand
GCCGCCGTGGTGTCATGATGAAAACATGTGCTACGGCGAGTTCATAGTTCACCAAACAACATGTTCTGACAGGCCGTCCGATGGGCGAACAACGATTGGATTCATCGAAGTTCTTGAGTTGATGCAAATTTGTGAAAAAAGTAACAAGTCCTATAATAATTGTAATGTTTGGTCATTTCAGCAGTTGAAAATATATGTCGGGTATTATTTGTTATACAGTATTGTGTGTATTTAATTATAACAATCGGTATTAATACATGTTATATGAATTCAGATTATTATTCTTCCATGGAAAAACTCATGTCTTGATCATTTACGGCAATGTTATGTTAATGTTGAAGTCCCAATGCTTATGATATCTCAATTAGGCCTATTTAAAGTGATTGACAGCACTCTTAGGCCTACTCTATTTTGTTATGTTCCTAAATTTTCGTTGGTGTTAATTAAAGATTTTTAAGAATATCAATCAATGGATTTATAAGGCGCATACCAATACAGCTGTCTCTGGTGAATAATAATAGTCATATAAAATAATCGAAGCAATGTAGTGTATTATGACTGTATTCATGATTATGTAATAAAATATAATTTTCGATTGAACTATAATGAGAATTGCGAGATACGCAATACTGATCCACCACTGTGCTTCACTAGTTTTTTCCATTACTGTACTGTATATGGTATACAAGAAGTATTAAAG
>NW_022684830.1:0-965 GCF_011630105.1 Anneissia japonica | reverse complement strand
GGGCGTCACCAGAACAACGGGCTACAGTAGGGTGTGACTGATGTCAGATTCGGTGCACGACTTGTTGCACTATTGTTGTTATTGATTTTAATTGGGCGCATGTAAAGCAGATCGGTGCATAATGATGTTGAAAACAAAAGAAAAGTAAAGCACCAGTACGAGATTCTTTTATTGTCACGTTGTAACGAAAAAGTAAAATTCGTCTCCTGATACAAAATGAGTAAAAAATCACTAGTATAGACAAAATAATCGACGGACATAAATAATACATAATATAAAATTATTGACAAGAGTTAGTGTATCTATTAAAATCAGCACTGTACATGTGAATTGGGTTGTGAATAAATGGTCTTCTCTGTCTGTTAGTACAATAAATCCTAAATTTAATGCATCTCTTCGAAGGGAATGATGTTTTATTTACTATGAACCCAATTTAACCAGCCTTTCTGTGTCCTCTGATAGCATTCACCACACAAGAAATACGCTATGTCGACTTTGAAGAATTCGGCCTATGGCTGTAGTTGTTAATAGTCTTCAATTACAGACATCTTATTTTGTCCAACCGAACTATTATATGATGGCTGTGTGCACATGGTTTTTTAATTTGTCTGGTATTTATAGACTAGAGCAGTGCGAAACAGACCACGTGCTAAAATAAATACTTGCTATACAGTGTAGGTACGTCTACGTTAATTCTGGGTATCACGAACGATTGGCTATTTTAAATCACGGTATCATTTGTCGACAATCGACTCATTATAATCACGGCGGAAAGGCGCGGTTGTCGCACTATTTATGCACTTATCAATTGTTGCCTCGCTTTCCCTCCCCCTCCCCTCCCTTTTCCCCCTCCTCTCCTCACGGCAATGCGGGGAATTGTTTTAACGTACATCCCCGGCAAAGTCCTACCTAGCCTGGGTTCCAGGCCCTAATTTTAGGTTACTCACTCTTTATTGCACTTAGTG
>NW_022684829.1:0-554 GCF_011630105.1 Anneissia japonica | reverse complement strand
AGGAATATTTGAAGGGGAAAGGAAGAAAGACAAGAGGCAAGAGTGAAAGAAAAATGAAAGGCTTTGGGACGAATAGGGAGGTAACAGGCCCTGAAATGGTTCAGCAATATATACATGTGCTATGGTTTAACCTTTTTTAAAACATTATAATAAATATAATATCACAAACATGTATTAAATTCATATAGCCTACACAGTAAAACACAATGCCGTAGCATACGTTGTTCTACGTGCGATATCACGTGATCGCCACAACGAACTTCTTCAATTGCGGCTGATCCAGGTCAGTGTTTAAATGCTGTATTGTGCGGGCTGGTGGGAATTAGAAAGTTGGGCAAAAGGTACTTGTTTTGATAGGTCCATCGCACAATATAATCTGGGTAGCAAGGTTACTGGCGATTGCTTTCTCTTCTATAAAACCTACATGTAACGGTAGGGCCAGCCTACTAAAATACAAGAAACATTGGGGTTTCACCAACAAGAAAAATGATTAAATTTAGGCCTTTATTATAAACATTTCTTCGTGAACTGTCGCCTAGCGTAGGCTAGCATTT
>NW_022684828.1:0-665 GCF_011630105.1 Anneissia japonica | reverse complement strand
CTAAATTCATTAGATGACCAATGCTTGGTAGTAACCTTACCACTTAAGCAGGAGTAGAGGTTAGTGATATAGGTCTTAATATTTGGATCAATATTACACCTCTCTAGAGTGAATTCAATTAAAGAATGGGGAACAGAGCCGAACGCGTCTTCAAGGTCGAAGAAGGTAATATGAGCAGTACGTGATTTAAATTTAGCATGGTGAATTATTTCATGCAAAACTTGATTATGTTCTACACATCCATTTACACCTTTCAAAAAAGCCTTCTGTATTTCGGTATTAACAAGAGAGTTCTTAATTACAAATTCTTCGATGCGATTGGCCAGTATGAGATGAAATATTTTACTTGTAGAGGGCGATCATTCTGAAATTAGAAGGCGTATCTGTGTTTCCTGACTTGTGAAGAAGAATAATGTTGCTGTCTGTCCATGACGATACTGGGACTCCAGAGGCCAAAATCTTATTGTATAATGTAGCTAAAAAAGAATGGGTACATGTGAGTTTCTTTAAAATTCCGTAATGGATGCCATCAGGTCCAGGAGCAGAATTTGCACTCTAACGCTTCAACACATTCCTAATATCACAGGGACAAATGTTGTTGATATTGAAAGGAGTCATCTCAGATGGCGGAATACGTAACTTTGGAATCCATTTTAACTCATCTA
>NW_022684827.1:0-581 GCF_011630105.1 Anneissia japonica | reverse complement strand
GTCATTGTGCCAGTGTGCTAAAAAGTAATGAAACTATTTTTGTATGCATGATTAAATATTTTGTTAAACTAATAAATATTTCGAAAATTATAAAAGAAAAGGAATATATGCTATATGGCTTAACAATGTTATGTTTGGCGTTATTCGAATACAATCGTGTAAATTTTCAATTCAATTGAATTCAAACTTTGGATAGAACTATTTATTTATTTAGGGCTATATTTTTTTCCTAGGCCAAGTTGATTTTGTTACGAGTTGGTTTTGGGGCGAAGTGTCGTCTGGGCCGAGTTAGTTTTGGTCCGAGTTGGTTTGGGCCAAATTGATTTGGGCCGATTTGGTTTTGGGTTTTCAGCATTCGAATGTACAGTCCAAGAGTATAGACAATTATTTGAACATGACTGTTGTTGGGGGGAGGGGAGAGGTGGGAAGGTTTTAAAATAACAACCTTGCCTGTCAGGGGTCCATGGGGCTTTGCTCTAATATTTTCAGACGTAACTGCTTTTTGATGCCTTTGTATAGTCTCAACTCATTTTCAGGGCAAAATCTGTAGCTCTTGATCCATTTCAAGAAGGAATCAATCA
>NW_022684826.1:0-546 GCF_011630105.1 Anneissia japonica | reverse complement strand
CATAGAAGGCAAACCATCATTCCAACAACAGGAGTTGTTTATTACAGAAACATTTACAAGGTAACTGAAAAAGCAAAATAAAGTTTAATGAAAAAATATGTTGTCCCATTTGGGATTGAGCCCTTTGACCCTCTGCTACTAGTGATGCTCCACCGACTGAGACACAAGGCCAATAATAATCTATAGGATGTTTTTTTTATAAGTGTTTAAAAGCTTTAAAACCATACTTATTCCTAAAGTAATGATGATTTTAGTTTGATTTCCTCAGTAATTAAACCGTATTTATTCAAATAAATGCCTTGGGGCATTTATTGTTCAGAAGGGTTTTGAGGGGGCGTTTATTCAGGGGAGGTGTTGATTCCAAATGAGGCTGTAGAGGGGGGGGGGGCGTTTATTCAAAGTGGGGCATTTATTCTAATAAGTACGATAGTACTCCAGTGCTTATATAATTATTATATATTTGAATTAGATACAATTTAATGCCTGTTAGAATTCATGGAAGAATCAAGGAAGGCCTCAAAGCGTTGCAAGTAAGTCATCCACTTA
>NW_022684825.1:0-608 GCF_011630105.1 Anneissia japonica | reverse complement strand
AAGGACTAACTGAGGCTGAATACAAAGAAATTCGTCCAGTATCAACCATGCCTGCCAGAGCTCATGGTCTACCTAAATTACATAAGGATTTTGATAATATTCCACCTCTGAAACCTATTATTATACAACCAGCACTTGTTATTACTCAGTTAGCTATGTTCTTATCTAACTTGTTAGTGTCCCTTACTGTTAATGACTTTGTCCTTAAAGATTCGTTTGATGCTGCTGACTGCATTAAAGGTATACCAGACCATTTATATAATTTAGGTTACCGTTTTGTATCTTTTGATGTTGAATCTCTGGTCACAAATGTTCCCCTTACTAAGGTAATTAATATAATTCTTGATAGGGTTTACAATAAGAAAGGGCCTGTTCGAGCAAAAAACGCCAACCGTATTCCGTTTATTTCATCGGGTAATTGTGCTATGCACTCAGCGGGTGGTCGACCGTTCGAGCAAGTTTTAGCTCACAGTAAATATGTGTAACGAAACTATTCCGGAAGTAAATTTCAACTTATCCCATGGTCAACAACCCATTCTTTGTTTACTTGCTACTGCTGCTATATAACCGGCCCACGTACACACAGCGTGGCACGGTGCAACGATAAT
>NW_022684824.1:0-886 GCF_011630105.1 Anneissia japonica | reverse complement strand
GATCACGAACTCGGCAAATTCGAGAGGCTCACCAATCCCCGCAAACTATGCAGACGTATAGCGGCAGTGAAGGTCAGAAGGGACCGTCGCAAAGTGGGAGTGGAATCCATAAGGGATTTGCTAGACTCGGAATCGGACGACGGAAACGGTGACGACGACGAACACTCGCCCGAGATGCAACTCGCCAAAGACCTCATCGACGACGACGTCTGGCAAAAGGTGGCCGAACTGCCGGAACCGTGTACAAGAAAAAAAGACGATCACTTTTCTTTGCAATAATGAAAATTTTTAAGAAAAGAGAGAAATAAAAGAACGAGAAAAAAAAACTTTTGTGTTTTCAATTCATTATTTTATTTTTATTGATCATCAGCAAGTTCGCACGAGGCGCAAGCATCGCGCGAGTTGATGGCGCCGCATTTGCAAGAACGCATCATCGCCAAGTCGGGTTGCTTGAATTTCAGCCGTACTCCGGCACCGTCGAGGGCCAAGGTCGCCAACCTTCTCGAGTGGCAGTAGTAGCACGCAGGCTCCAGCGTGTTCTCGTCGATGTACATACCTTTTGTCGGAGGGCGGTTCTTGAGGTCGACGTACGTGAGAACTATGTAGCAGTATCTGCATATGACGATGGACTCGGAACCGCTCCCAGGTTCGCACGTCTGATCGTACGCGTACTGCACCTGGGCGCATCTTCTCTGCACGAACAGAACGCTCTTAAATTCCGACGCCTTCTCCTCGCTCAAAAGGGAAAGGGCATTGGTCACTCGGGACGGTAGAAACCTGCGTTCGCGAACGTCGTTCAGCATTAGGACGCACGTGACAAAACCGGCTGATCTGTCAGGCAGGACGAACAAGAGGTTGAACGGCCAGTTGGTTCGCGTGAACTCCA
>NW_022684823.1:0-794 GCF_011630105.1 Anneissia japonica | reverse complement strand
TTGTTCATATAATATATAAAAGATGAAGAAAAGAAATTTTACTGAATGTTTCAAATGAAAATGGCTACTTGATTCCAATACTACCGCCAAACAATTGATAGTTCACTGCCCTAGTTGCTGGTGAACGAATTATACTTTCTATCCGTAATAAAACAACTACTTGAATGTAAATCGTACCGAACATCACGCAAAATATTCCTCCGATGACAGGATCTGGTAAAGTGACGAAAAGGGCACCAAATTTTCCAAAAAGCCCTAGCAGAATCATGATAATTCCCGCTACTTGGACAACAAGGCGACTCCCAACCTGCGTACAAAGTTAATCCAAACAGTTAGTACCGTACCAAATATAGCAAAATGTGCGTCAAAATCATCAAAAGGTAAGAATAGATATTATTGTGTACACGAGAAAGAAAAAATATAAAACCCTTCAAATTTTCACAATCGCCTTGAGCACTTCTTCAAATGGATATGAGCGCTATACAAATCGTATTTATTATTATTGTTATCATTTAAATTCACCACGAAGCTCCAGTGTATTTCAATCAGGAATTCTGGGTTTGAATCCACAGATGAAGCGATTTTTTTCTTTCGAATACTTTCTCCTATCCGCACTAAAGTATTACTACAAATACATTTTAGAGTGTTCTTTTTATTTACATCATGTATATAAGATTATATATACATGTATACTGTATATATATATATATAACTCGCCACTGAGGAAGGGCTAGTGTTGTCCGAAAGCTCTGGTTCTATTTCTGGCTGTTTACTTACGTTTACTTTTTAGCTGT
>NW_022684822.1:0-700 GCF_011630105.1 Anneissia japonica | reverse complement strand
TCGACACGTGATCGTCTTTTCTAGTATGAAAAATTTTCCAATTGTTCCAAATATCTGGGTCCCATCCCTATTCTTTAACACTGGAAGCCTATTCTTTAACACTGGAAAGGATAGGAGCCAGTGTTGAAGAATAGGACTTTCTCGAAAAACTCAAAATACACCATGACGTCATCGAAATTTCGACACGTGATCGTCTTTTCTAGTATGAAAAATTTTCCAATTGTTCCAAATATCTAGGTCCCATGACGTCACGACCCACGTGATTTTTGTCCTATCTTTTAACACTGGGTCCTATTCTTCAACACTGGAAGCCTATTCTTCAACACTGGAAAGGATAGGAGCCAGTGTTGAAGAATAGGACTTTCTCGAAAAACTCAAAATACACAATGACGTCTTCGAAATTTCGACACGTGATCGTCTTTTCTAGTATGAAAAATGTTTCCATTGTTTCAAATATCTGGGTTCCATGACGTCACGACCCACGTGTTTTTTGTCCTATCTTTTAACAGTGGGTCCTACTTGAAGCCTATTCCTCAACACTGGGGACGTCATCGCGTTACACCGACGGGAAAGCGGTGCACGATGACGTCACCATATCCCAGCATCAGTACCGGTTCACTTACGCGTTTGGCGTAACAACAACCGCAATGCATTAAGAATAGGAAAAGTGGTGTAACAATAACACTCCACTTAGTTGACG
>NW_022684821.1:0-872 GCF_011630105.1 Anneissia japonica | reverse complement strand
CTACTAGAGTTGCTGAATGAAAATGTATTCAAATTTTTAAAATTATTAATGGCATTTCCCCTGTACATTTAAATACTGGCATTGAATTTACTAACCAATTTCTATAGTACTAGATTTTCAACTTCTAGAATGACAATTTATAAACAAAAATCTGGTACACATAGTAGATTCTCATTCATCGATACCGCAATCGATGAATGGAATAAATTACCTTATAATGTTCAAAATTCACAATCCATATACCACTTTTAAAAAACTCATAAAAAGCCATTATTTATCTGAACTTTATTATACATAGCTTTATAATGTCTTTTTTTGATTATTGAATTGACTTTGTTGTTTTGATTATAAATGTATTATTCTGTAATTTAAGTATTCTCATTTAGGGACGACAGTGGAAAAAGTTGCTTTTTTGTACTTTTCTGTGTTTTTATTCTTGGATGTATTTTACTTATAATTACTTCAGAATGAATAAATAAAAATAAATAAAAAAGTAAAATCAATCTTTATAATGTATTTCTGACATTTATGTTCCCACCTCTTCTTGGATTTGAAATCATTCTTTCAGATGGTCATTATTTTTATTGTTCATAAAAAATTAATGTTTTTTTTTTTGAAAAATAGTAAATACTGAACTTTTTCATGAGGCTCCAAAATTTGACAAGGGTGTGGGGACGTAAAACTAGCAATTCATTTTATTTGGCCTAATAGCAGTTATTTAACCAATGTTGTAACTTGCACTAAAACTATAGTATGTTGTTAAATAAACTGGGAGGAGATAGCTAGTCAATACAAAGCTGAAACACAGCAAAAAAAATGCAACAAAGTTTTACAAAAATGTAACAAATTAAATATGTATTTACTGTACTATT
>NW_022684820.1:0-1125 GCF_011630105.1 Anneissia japonica | reverse complement strand
CGTTCGTTTTATCATTACCTTTGGCATGGGAAATCTCACTTTCGTAAAACCTATGATCGTAGGTACAATCTGCCCATGCATGTCCATGCGCATGCCCAGAATGATCTATCAGGGATTTTCCACACATGTACAGTACTTGTCAGTAGTGAAGTCACGATGCGATCATGATTGCGTTTAAAGGGACGGGTGAAGTCACGATGCGGGCAGGATTAGGCCTACAATATGTTGAATTTTGTTGTTTTTAGATAATAAACAACATTTTAAATATGATAATACTGTAAAATGAAGACAAATAATAGATTTAGATAAGTATTACGATCTAAGTACGCGGCCCACATGGCTTCAATTGGGCGATGTTGTAGGCCTTGGCTGGCTACCGTCATTCCTACCCAGGCCTAGCCTACGAAATGACTAGGCGAGAAAGACAAGACGATTGTAGACAAATCGTACGTACTGCATGCCTATTAGAAATCGTTATTGTACCAACAAATCTGTTTTATGAAAAACCTATTTCCTTGATTTGATGACGTACATGAAGTTTAGTGTCTGCTATAGCCTGTTTCAGTCAAAGTTTTTGACTTTCCAAGCAGTTTTTGAAGCAAAGAAATCTAGGCCTAGGTCGGCAAAAAATTGCCGTCCTGTAGCAATTTTGGCTCGGCAATATGGTTGGCAATTGCCGATGTGAAATTCGTGGGCTGTGGACTGTATGCTGACATGGCCCATTTCACAACATTTTCCACCAAGAGCTGTCACTGGCACAAATACTGAACAGACCCAATTAAAGCGTGTTCTGAATAATTTCTTCGTTGATTTTGAAAAATCTAGCAGAAATGGAAACATTTATCTATACTGTAGTACTACTGTATAACCAATCATCAGGAGGTAGATCCAGAATTATTGAAACAAGGAGGCACCAGTTTCATATAGGCCAAGATGTAAAGTAATAATATAATTATACAAATATTGCATCCATTAATGGCATGATTAGCATTTATTGGTGATCCGCTCTGCTAGCGGATCACCTCTTGTTATTGTCAGATCTTTTTTTTCCCCCATTTCCTGTTAGCACGATATCTAAAAATTGGCACGAGATTCATACATGCAAGCTTCAACAAACATTTAGCT
>NW_022684819.1:690-910 GCF_011630105.1 Anneissia japonica | reverse complement strand
CGGAGCGAACGACGTGCGCGGAAAGCTCTACCCATCGTCGGACAACCCCAACGTACAGGAGGGACTGGTGCTGCTGGGAAGGTACAATTCCGTAACCGCGCGGGTCGGTTTCGTGCCGGGACCGAACGGCATGAACACTCCGACGCACGACGACGTGGACGACGCGCGGAGGGACCGTCTGATCGAGGAGAGCAACATGGAAGATTACGCTGTGCTGGGA
>NW_022684819.1:0-645 GCF_011630105.1 Anneissia japonica | reverse complement strand
TGGCCGAACGGCAAGCTCATCTCGGTGGTCACGCAATCTCCCAGCTGCTTGTTCTTCAACACCGGATCGCAGACCATACTCGACGGACAGATGGTGTGCGTGAGATACCTGACGGCGGGAGAGTGCGGAAAGCACATGGCACGTTACAGGACGCTCAGATGGGTGACGTACGGCGTGAATCCTTCGTCCGACACGAATCGCATCGAGAGCATCCTCAAGTACGCGGCGCTGAACAAGGGCGCAGCGATCGCGGCGAACAACGACCAGTACGAGCTCGCAAGACTTTCCTTGGTCAAGATATTCAAGAAGACGTCAAAGTTCGTGGCGGACGGTCTGATACCGCGCAACGCCTTGTGGACGGACGACGGCTACGTCGGAGAGGATGCCGCGGAGGTGTTCGTCAGCGAACTGTCCGGAGACGACCTTCGCGACGTTGTCCATCACGCGTCGAGGATTGCCGACGTCGTGACCGCAAAACACGGACGGGCCGTTCTCGGATTCGCGTCCGGAGACGTGAAGCCTTGGCAGTCCGGCAGGATCGTTCTGCAGACAAACCATTAGCATGGATCGCTAAACACATCAGGTCGAAAGCGAAGACGTCATGGACACGGCGTACACGATCGCCCCGTTTCTCGGGTTTCCCCC
>NW_022684818.1:0-844 GCF_011630105.1 Anneissia japonica | reverse complement strand
TTATTGTTAGCTTGTGTTTTAAAGTTGTATGTTTTATTATGTTATATTATTTTAGTATAGTCCTATACTTTGGCTATGTATTGTTAAGTATACTGCCAGGATTTTCATAATATAAATTTATTTTTCTTAATTATTTCAGCAGAACAGGGAAAATCTCCCAAAAATATGACAATTTAGAGGTTTCAAAGGCTTAGAAATAATGTCAAAAGTAGGCCCACATATGTATTTTTTATCAAAGAGCCCAAAACACCACCCTCCACCCCCCACCCCAAATTGTGTAAGATTGTCATAAACCCATAGAATTCTTTTTTTTAGTCTAATAATATACCTATAGGATTCCTAGAAGATTCTAATAATATACCTATAGGATTTCTATAAGATTTCAATGATATACCTATAGGATTCTTATAAGATTCTAATAATAAACCAATAGGATTCCTATAAGATTTTATTAATATGTCTATAGGATTCCTATAAGACTTTATTAATAAACCTTTAGGATTCCTATAAGAGTCTAATAATATATCTATAGGATTCCTATAAGATTTTAATAATAAACCTATAGCATTCCTATAAATTTTTAATACTAAACTTATAGGATTCCTATAAGATTTTAATAGTAGACCTATAGGATTCCTATAAGATTCTAATGATATACCAATAGGATTCTATAAGATTCTAATAATATACCTATAAGATTCCTATAAGATTCTAATAATATATCTATAGGTGTCCTATAAGATTTGAATAATAACCCTGCATTCCTATACAATTTTGACAATAAACCTATAGGATTCCTATAAGATTTTATTAATAAACCTATAGGATTCCTATAAGATTTGAA
>NW_022684817.1:0-803 GCF_011630105.1 Anneissia japonica | reverse complement strand
TCCAAAACTTTCCAAAATTTACGCGCCGTACGCTCATTTCCACGCCCACAGCACGTACTGAAAATTGAAATTACGTTTCGGTTACATGTGTTAGGTTTGTGACACTGTATTAATACTACCGTGCGCACTGACGTTAAGACGTTTGTGTACATAATCGTAAGTCCTTAAAATGCTCAAAATCACTCTTTTCCTTTAAAATTCCTTTTAAAATGCTTAAAATTACTCTTTAAATAGAGCATGTTTTAGCATATAATACTTTTCAATCAGAAACGTGCATGCTTTGTGAGGGTCAAAGTACGGCGGATCACCTAACTCGTCCTCAGTGACGAGTTCAAATCTTGTTATTCTTCTTTCTTTCTCCCCTTTTCAGTTCGCGCGATATCTCAAAATTGCCACGAGTTACGCACACGGTCGCTACATAGATCATTTTGCCTTCGCCTGGAATAGTCATGGTAAGGTTTTCAACGCGCTCAGTCATGCGTGACGTCATCTACGTGCAATTTTGCGTTTTTACATTATCGATCATATCAGCCTAACCAATTGCCCTTTCAAAATCGTATTAAGTGAGCATTAACTTTGGGTTAACGTTGAATGTACTGTACCCTAATTTGACGCGTGCGCTTGACTACGCGCGTGTGAGCGTGCGTCAAAATTTCAAAATGCTCAAAATCACTTTTCAACTAAATTAGAGCACGTTTTAGGCCATTTTGAGCATTTCAAATTTTTTCATAATTTTCAACTACGCGCGCGCACTTTTACTTGCGCAGTACGTATGGAAGTTAGAAATTAGGTTTTTTTTTACA
>NW_022684816.1:0-727 GCF_011630105.1 Anneissia japonica | reverse complement strand
TCACCCGAAGTTTTCATTACGATCGTCGATGATCAAGAACGTATACCATCTAGGCCCTAGGCTAGCCTTAGATTGCTCTGCTACGTATACTACTACCGCATAACAAAGAAAGCAACCCACCCGGTGCATTCTTAAATTGTACACACATTATTAAAATGTATCAGACGATAACACTGACTGAACCATCTACCACCCTTGCATCGCAGTAACTACTGTACTGACGAACTAGGCCTAGCTTAGGACTAATGTTTTTGTGGAAAGTTAGATAGTCGTTATATACCTGACAGTCGACTGCCTTTATATCTTCACTTGTATTCAATTTGTATTCAAAGGGTGCATTGCTGCATAGCCAACTGTCGGGGATATGGTACCTTCATACGACTACTCCATAGAGATAATAATAAGAATACTAGAGCGCTAACCGCAATGTATTCGATGTTAGAAATACGCAGAACTGTGTGGGTACCATCCAAGATGGCTGCCATAGATTTAGCCAATCAAATTTCGCTAAGCACCATCGTTTGCAATTGCGCCCTCAATTTACTCAGAGGGTTCAGTACAGCTAGCTACCCTTATGTTTGAAACTCGAGCGTTGCCGTGTTTGGGTGTAATGTACACGATTTTAATTTTCATTCCTTGGTACTTTATTTTTGAAAAAGATGTTCCACTTGGCCTCGTTTTGGCTACAATAGTTTAATAATTTGTTATTACCATTACTCATTATCAT
>NW_022684815.1:306-785 GCF_011630105.1 Anneissia japonica | reverse complement strand
TCACTATTTTGGGCCATAAAGACTCCCCCTGTATTTTTCAACCACCACACAAATTTGACCCAACCTAACATATAAGTATGTATGTTATAATGTATGTATGTATGTATATGTATGTGTATATATATACATATATATATATACATTATAACATATATACATACATATAAGTATATATATGTATGTATATAAGTATGTATATATGTTATAATGTATATATGTATGTGTATATATATATATTATATATATATACATATCATATATGCATTATAACATATATACATACTTATGTATATATACACACATATACATATATACATACTTATATATATATAAACACACATATATACATATATATATACATAATATATAGACATATATACGTATATATATACATAATATACATACTTATATATATACATACTTATATATCTACATATATACACATATATATACACACATATACATACTTATATATACAT
>NW_022684815.1:0-243 GCF_011630105.1 Anneissia japonica | reverse complement strand
TATATATATACATATATACACATACTTACATATATACTTATATAGGCCTATATATATATACATACATATATGCATTATAATATATATACATACTTATATATTATATATATACATACTTATATATATATTCATATACATACTTATATATACGTATATATATTTATATATACATACATATATATATACATATATACACATACTTACATATATACTTATATAGGCCTATATATATACTTATATATA
>NW_022684814.1:0-1272 GCF_011630105.1 Anneissia japonica | reverse complement strand
AACGTAATCAGCAAACATGCACTTTCCTCCTCAGGTGTTCATGTCAACCTTTATTGCATATTGTTAGCTAATCAACTGCCCGTTTTTCTTGGTTAAAAAGGAGACAAATAACGTCGTGGGGTTGTCCCCGTGTTTCTCTACCCAAAGCAATACACGAAACTGAATTTCGATTAATATTATTATTATTGTTGTTATTTATTGTATATTTAATGTTATTTCTTATGAACTCAAGTAAAAACAATTAATATTGAATAAATGTTTTTGTCAATAAAGTTTATATAACTGTATTATGCGTTCAAGATAAATTAACCTTATAGCGACCGACAGAAAAAAAAGTATTTAAATAAGTACCCATACCCTCTCATTCACAAAACCCAACTCCTAACTATGGCACGCCTGATTGTCCTGTCATTACATCCACATCAACATCTGGTTCAGATGCAGCAGTGTCTGGCATTGCCAACATTGCTGCCTCTCACATTGTTCCCTTCCAATTACTTTCATCTTATCAACACGTACCTTCCACACCTCACTTTATATTAATATCGCTCTCCTATAAACCACTATATACCTTTTTTGTAGAGTCACGTACGCGCTGCAGTCAATAGTAAAAAGGAATATATTGAGATTATAACAGCTTTATTACGTGACAACATCCAGTAATTTACCATCTTACTGTATCTGTTTTCTGTTAGTCGAATGGTCGAGCCTGAGATAGGGTCGCGTGGTTCGGATACGGACGCCGCATCAATCGCCAAATATCACCACCACTGTTCGCTCTTTTGTTATGTTGGTGAAAAAAATCTTCTAGGTTATTATAAACCCTAGGACCAGTGTACATAATCTGAAAGATTTGCAAGTGCACCTCCTAGTTCCGTTACCTCTGGGTTTTTCCCACGCCTTTTAATCACAACACTGTTCCCTGCTTTATATATACAAGTATCTTATTCGAGATCCAGGGCAAGTTGAAAAGAATGCACAAAAAAAAGGTCGTATCTAATAGATCCCTGACCAGTTTTACCACTTACGATATTAGTGTTATATAAAATCGATGTCAAACACGTTATACAAATAAAAGGAACGCAGGTTCTACCGAATGGGCTTGAATCGCCACAGTGCCTTCGTGGTCAAGTGGTTATGACGCTCGCCATGTATGCGAAGAGTAACGGATTCGTATCCCGGTGGAGGTTAAGATTTTTCTGTCTTTATCAGGTTTTCTCTTCACATTTATTGCATTTTTCCCTTTTACTGTATTTACGTTTTTTTGCCACG
>NW_022684813.1:0-1070 GCF_011630105.1 Anneissia japonica | reverse complement strand
TGGGGTTGAGGTGGGTATGGATCCCACGTCGAGAAACTTGGACCCTCATCTGGCGCTGCCACTTCCAAATATTGCTCTCTGCGGTGGAGGTGGGGTGGGGGAATTCTTCCGGCCGGTCCCCCTCCCTTAATTTTTTCAAATTATTTTTTTTTAAATGGAGAAAAAAAAAATCAAATTTAAGTCTCGGAGTGGCATTTCTGGACATCAGAGGTACCATAATCATATTTCTATATTTTTTTTCATCACAGCATCACCATGCTAGATCCTCCATCTGTGAAAGTCCCTCACCGGGCCCCTTTTATTCAAAATTCCTGCATCCTCCACTGCATTTTGAAACCTATATGAAATTACGTAAGAAGAAAATAAATTCCATGTTTGGCAGAAAAAAAAATCCCGTCATTAGTTTATACAAGGTAACACACAATTTAGGAAAATTAAAGATCGAACATCGTTTAAATTCTCGCCTGAGTGAAGCTTCAATTCATGGGTACAATCTACGTCATCGCGATGGCGTAAATTGCATCGTCGCAATTTTGCACCAAAGTGTTAATAGTGAACGATAAAAAATCATACTTAACTTTGGAATGTTTAACAATTGGTAGGTCTTACATAACTTAGAATAGCTTCTCATTTTTTTTTTTTTTTTTTATAAATTCATGTTTTTATTTTTACATATATTAAATTATATATATTAAATTGTATTTTCCCCTGTATTTTTGTATTTCTTAATTAAATAAATTGCAATGTACATAAGTAATTACTACAGTATTTGTATTTTACATGGAATTTCATTTATCTTATAATTTCGGGGAATTATTGTATATAATTATTAATTTTTTTAAATACTAAATCTTTTTTTCCCTGTATATTTGTATTTCTACTTAATTAAATAAATTGCAATGTATACCGTAGGCCTTTAAGTAATTTTTATTAGTTTTTCATATGTAATTTTTATTAATTTGATAATTTAGGAAAAAAGTGTTTTACTTATTTGCTATATTTATATTTGTGTTTTATATTTTTAACTTTGCACTGATTTTATTCTGAATGTATTGTTGCCGTTGTTTCTG
>NW_022684812.1:0-719 GCF_011630105.1 Anneissia japonica | reverse complement strand
TTCAACGAAATGTTCCTTTTTTAGTTGTGTATAAAATGTGTCTCTGGCGATTCGAACCTGCAACCTCTCGCTACATTATGATATACAGGTCTCCCTGTAATTAAAGACCCTTCCAATTGAAGACTTTTATTTTTGATTATTTTAATTACAGACCAAAGCTGCTAAAGGCCATAGAAACCCCGGTCCCAAAAATGGTCTTTAACTGGAGGGAGACCTGTAATTGAGTTCTACTGCCTAACTCGGCGTTTTTGCATCATTATTTTTGTTATATCTAGGCCTTAACAGATCATCTCTTCATCATCATATTTTGTAAAGGTGTTATATAAAGGCTAATTTGTTTGATTAATTGATAATTACTTAATTGGCCTACATAACTTAAGCCATTAATAAACGTAATTCCTTCTTGCCAAATACAATTTTAATGGTATTCAATAACAACTTCTGGAGCCGTACAAACGATCTTGGTAACGCTCGCTGATGTTGTATTGACTCAAAACTTTGATATTCTCAGCCTAACTTTAAATAGTTTACTTCATATTAATTTTGTTTTCGTATATTAAAACAAATACCATATTTTACATTTCTATATCAGAATTCTGAATATTTTTTTTTTATTGCTTTTAACATACATATAACAACATAATATAGTATAATGCAATATTATAATAAAAAATCTCATCTTCTAAAAAAAAAAAAAAATTAGCATTACAAAATCCAAA
>NW_022684811.1:0-1751 GCF_011630105.1 Anneissia japonica | reverse complement strand
CTGCACTGCGACTTCATCAGCCCACTTTGTGTAAAAGGCACAACATTTTATCATCAAAGCGATTGAATTTGCTTAATAGATTAAACAAACAATAGCCAACTGCGTTATCTTCTGGGTGTATGATCAAATAAATATCAAAATATGAGCGGAAAGTTACGGTAGTCTTGCAACAGGTGGTTAAAGATGTCTATCTCAACGCAGTATTTGTGGAATATGGACGGTAGATTGCATTATACCGATGTGTGCTTCATCGTCGTTATCAACGTCATCCTCTGACCATCTAGACATTTACTGTGCATAGAAATTGTAAGGGTGATACATGCCTACTCACAAGAGACCTGTAATTAGCTTATGTAGGAGAATACAGGTCTTTAACTATAAGTCCATACTTTACTACTGCTGAATGATTATATCCCTACAGGGGCATTCGTCTGCCGTACAGCAGGGAAAAACATAAGGAGAGGAGCGATTGAATTAAAACATAATCTCTTTCAGTTTAGCCTATTGAACTTTGCTGATCTATGTTGGTGTTTGCTATTATTATTATTATTATTATTATTAGTAATATTATTACTATTGTTATTGTTATTGTTATTATTATTAATGTTATTGTTATTATTAATATTATTATTCTTATTATTATTAAAATTATTATTATCATTATTATTATTATTACTAATATTATTATTATTGTTATTGTTGTTATTATTATTAATGTTATTGTTATTATTAATATTATTATTCTTATTATTATTAAAATTATTATTATTATTAGTATTAGTTTGATGGTTTGTAAGTTTATAGGATCTATGGTTTATTGATCTATCTGGCAGCAAATTGTTTTGGTTTCCAAGTTGATCAACGATCGTCGATGCACCTTTCAGACAAGTAAATGTAGGCTATATAATTATTGAGCTTAATATTTTTTGCTTTGAGTTACTGCCTTATTGCATTACTTAAGTTTGCACACTTTGATATTGGTTACTCGGGCGAATTTTGTTGACATTTGTGGAGTGGCTAACAGCGCTTCGTAATAGCAAGGAAAAGCGCTAGGCCTATACAAGTAACAAGTTTCAATTATTGCATTGTTGGTTATCAGCATTACATCCAGGTATTCTATGGCTATTTATAATGGGGTTATGTAGGCCTAAAGAAATGCAGGCAGTGGCGTAAAGATGGGGCCGGGGGCCCTGTGTATTTCTGAAACTGGGGGCCCTTTTTGGGTCCCGATCACCAATTCCATTGTGGGATTTTAGATGTGCATTGTTATTCTAAATTTTTTTTAACGACGAATAAATGAATATATATCTAATAATAAATATGGATCTAGAAAATTGATGCCAGGGAGGGATTTCACAGTTAGAGAGTCTATACCACCTCAGACCCACCATGGTTGGGACTGAGGTAAGAAATTTTATGAATATGGCACCTTTAGATGGCCGGAAATGGCACTTCACTGACAAAATTGTGAATAGAATTTTCTTTTTACCTCCAGTTAAAAAATATTTTGACAAATTTAGTGGGGCCTCGGTCCGGCAGCTCTCCCCCTCCCCCACACACTCTTTATTCCGCCACTGGATATAATATGATATGTCCTACAGTCGATTTCAGGCACACATTATGCCGTTGCTCCTGTGGGGCTGAGATCACGTCTAGATGGCCGGAAATGACACTCATAGACTTCAAATTGTGAATATAATTTTCTTTTTATCTCCATTTTTATATATCTTTTTTTTTTTTGACAAATTTGG
>NW_022684810.1:0-562 GCF_011630105.1 Anneissia japonica | reverse complement strand
CTAGGCCTCCTAAACCTAGTGACTATATGTGTAGTGTATAAAATTATGAATTAAAAGTAATGAATCAATAAAGCAAGAAGGAAGAATAGAAAAGAGATTTGGAGCGGGTGAAATATTTTCCGAAAATATATAATAGTACCGGTAGTCAATATGCCATTATTGCATTACGTTTTTGTAAAAATTTTTGGGCACTAATCGCCAGATTTATCGGTGGCGCAGCCTACACTTTTCATAATTCGAAATCGAATTTACATAAACCTCAAATCTCTTTCCTATTCTTCCTTTATTCTTTCACAATTTTGCGTTTTTATTCATATTTTTCATAATTTCATACACTCATATAGTCACTTGTTTAGGCCTAGCCTCGGCTAGACCTCGGCTATGCCTATTACTATATTATTGAAATATACAATTTTAATAGATAAGATTAATTTAACATGGACATAGTAATTCATACTTAAACCCATGCTTAAACAATCCTTTAAATGTAAATATATTAACTTTAACGAATAAATAACAATAATTAGAACGTGTACATAGTATCACTAGTACAATAATAAGA
>NW_022684809.1:0-1071 GCF_011630105.1 Anneissia japonica | reverse complement strand
CATAATTTTGTTTCTATGATTTAAACAGGTAGAACACTGTATTTACATTTTCTAGTATTGTATCTTAATCTGGAAAACAATTTTTAATATAATTATATGAAATAAATTGTAAAAACTTATCAATCAGCAATCAGTTGTCATTGGACCAGCTTAAGAAATTAGTGTGTAGAGTAACATGGTTGTATGCGAGACTGGCAGGCCATACCTGGGCAAAATATAACAAGTATGCTTGTGAATAAACACACTCCAGGAATTACAGCTTGTACCTCATGTCTATATTCTCACCCCTTATAAATCTGCTATACTCGAGGACACCATATAAAATAGTATAATACATACTCCAAGTATCGAAATGTACGCCATCGTGTCAGGATTCAATATTTCAACATTAATTATGTCATCATCAGGAATGAGGACACTATAACCGGAGATTAAGGGGGAGAAGAGTTATCACACAAATAACCTACTTAACTCATATAACAAACAGGAGGGGAACACCCCAGTCCCCCAAAGAAAAAGACTGGAACTAACGTACGTAACTGACCGTAACATCATAATCGATGCAACAGGCAGAACATTCAGGTTGTATGTGTCTGTATTGATTCAATCAACTTCAGCTTTTGTTTGTGACTTTCCAGTCTGTTATACCTCCTGTGTTAGCATTATTTCTTTTAAAATCATTGTTAATAATTTTTCATAGGAAAAAATCCATATTGTAGGGCATATGCCTTATCTAATCTGTTCAGACTTTTTTTCAGATTAATAGATTGCACACTAATTCTTTACTTTGAAATACAAAAAATATCATAATATTTTTAAATAAATCATTTAAAAAGTAAAAGACAACATTTTTTTTTATAGCTTACAAGCTAGTCGGTTTTGGTTTCATTTACATAATTAATACATACATTAATTTTGTATCATAAAGATTCATGGTTCGCATCCATTGCAAGCACAGATCCAGTAGGGGGACTTGCTCCCCCCGTTTTGCCACTAAAATTTAAAATTTCAATGCATATCAATGTTATATATTGAAAAGCGCTACTCACTTATCTGTTGTGATGTTGTAAC
>NW_022684808.1:0-900 GCF_011630105.1 Anneissia japonica | reverse complement strand
TATTTTAACCAGCAACTCCACACAGAGGTAATTGTTGCTGCCAGCCTAGTAGGCCTTTGTGCAATCTTAACCCAACAGGATGGTGATAAAAGAGTCTTGGTGGCGCTGGCCAGCAGATCATTAGGCATTTTTCGTTTTGACTACGCGGCCAGTCTACTACGAACTAATAGAGCGTAACAGATATCTGCGCATGCTCACAAACCTTACTGGCTAAATCGGCGTTGTGACAGCTTCCGCGACTACCCCAATTTCTGAATTTGGCGTAGTGGCGACTAGCCTAATATTAACCAATCAGATCACCGGATTGTTTGGCAAACTGCTGGTAACTTTTTGTTGGGGGTTGCAATTTTCATCGCATCCGCGATCGAGTATTGTTCGTTCAATAATGAATTAATTATTAAAACAAGTGAGTAATTAAATGTTTTATAAAGGCCTATTTATATACATACAATAAATGAGGAATTTCGGAATAGTCACAACATATAATTAGGTAAATCAGTGGATAGTGAAAAAAGGACCTCTTAGCCTTAGGCCTATGCTAGCCTAGCCTAGCCTTGTCAATGTCAGGGAGGGTGGATTTCGGGTAGAAGAAAACACATTATCTGGTGCCGCTAGCTAGGGCATCTGCGCCCATGGTGTCGTGTATCAAGCCTTGCTATATAAATACCTCTGTTTTAAATTGTTATGTACATTTATTTTGTACATCATCGTTCCATTTGGCAAATTGCCTGAGCAGGCCTGACACCCCTCTTCTCCCGGTTCCCGACTCTTTAGACACCTAGGCTAGGCCTGGCCTGTAGGCCTAGATACTAGCCAACAGCGAAACATCACTCAATGTTTTCTGGAAACTTTTTATTTTGTATTTGACCAGTGTTTTTATTCACATTTCTTTTTTCAAAT
>NW_022684807.1:0-940 GCF_011630105.1 Anneissia japonica | reverse complement strand
ATATATTTAAAAAAACAAAAATACTATTTAGAATAAGTTTTTTGTTCATTAAATTAAGGGAAAATTAGATTATGCTGCTTTTTAATTATTTTTTTTTTCAAGAAGAGAAAAGCTTTATATTACTTCTTTGTACAAACAAAAATGTGATTTTTTTATTTTATTTTAAGAAGGACAATTTTCATGCTTTTTTTGTAACTTTCATTCATTATTTAATTTACTGGGTGGCTACATAATTATTAGAATTTGTATATACATACCCTTCACCCTGTTGAATGTCTGAACTTGGTTGCAACTTAACTTGACACCTAAATTAGTTTACTAAATTTTGATATATTATTGGTAATTTGAACATAAACTTTCCCACAGCATGATTGTCACTTTCGAGCCAAATTTTGTCACTGTTCCAATCTATCTTAATTATAAATGTATAGATAAACAAGTTATTAAATCATAGAGAAAGACTTTCTCTATGATCCAATCAGAAATCCCAAAATCAAGAGGTGAATTAATTAGACACAATCCCGAATTTCTTTGCTATAAACGAACACTACAGTTATAAATTTGTGTTTATCATCCGACATCAATATTAATATCGTAAAATTGTATTACCACTTTTCACTTACAATATATATTACTGACAATAAGAACATGTATAAACTAAAAATACGATTAACGGGTGTATATAAAATCTATGGATATCGGTAAGCTCCCGAAGGCTGATTAACCGTACATGATGTGCACTGTCATTATATAGGCTCTTCCAATGGCTGCAAATAAAAAAAAATATGATAAAATATTGCCACGTACTTGTATATCGGCACTTTATTTACGATTTCTGTGTACCAACTTAGGGGCTCATTTAGAGGATTTGCGTTGTTTTACAGAGCCGACATAAAAAATATTGAAGGTATTTTTTTTTCATATTTTTGATTCTATAGTA
>NW_022684806.1:0-1534 GCF_011630105.1 Anneissia japonica | reverse complement strand
TGATATCGTAATAATTGAAGTTATCGATGTTCATTGTTATTCTGATTGTTTCTTCATTTTCTTCCCAGATCCAAGAATATACTGCAATAAACTTGACGAGTTCAGATGAAGTAGAGGGATGTTGGAAATGGTTTGAAATTTAATTCCAGCTATTCTGGCTTGTAGTGGAAGTGCTGCGTTAACAACCTCCGTGTTTTACTGCTCTTGAAATAAAAATAAACTCTGTGTTGTATGTGCCAGAAAAAATAGAGAAACTGTAGTTGTTCCTTGAATGGCATGTACAGTATTAATATGATGTTATTAGAAGTGACTGGAAATAAATAATAAAGTACTGACAAGCAATGCACACAAGCATTCACACTGTTATTGTTGAAATATGAGTTTGCTAATAAAGAAAGGAAACGACAGTATTTTCTTACTTTTATTCATTGATTTATATAGAGGCAAAAGTTTCCCCTCTGCTTTTTTGTAAGGGCTTGGGACCTTCAAATACAAAGAGCAAGGATTTGACCGTAGAATATATTATTATATGTTAAATTAGAGAATGATTCAAATTAGAGAATGATTCACTACCTACTAAAATCGTTGCTCTTTGAATTTGGCAGCATTAAAAACTTTTTGATAGTTGTACAGTGACTGGACATCAATTCCGCAGAATCAATTCCAAGTTTAGATGGCATTTCCTCCGTCAAGGGTAAATAGACCACTACATACCCCGTTTTAAGGTGTTTTAAACTCCCCATTCCAGGTTGTTTAGACACCACCCAGTACTCGGTACTCGGAACTTCTTGTGTCTGTAGAGGCCGGCTGATGATGTCAGTGGACGGCTCTCGCATTGGGTGCACACAAGCTTGATGAGCCAAGTCTTGTGCGTGGCAACCAAAGGAGGAGACGGTGGCCGAAGTAGCGTTCGGCCTTGGGAATGCTTGGGAATGCTTTTGCAGAGCGGACCCGGTTGAGGTGGGTGAAACCAAAGCTGTGTGAGTTTTGTCGAATCCAACTCTGCGGTCCCCTTCTTCGATTCCTCGAATAAGGCTTTTGCTATCCATTGCTGGTCGATCACGGGCAAGGTCTGCTTCCATCCTTCCGGTACGAGGCAGCCTGAAAGCACAAACAAAGCAGTTTTATTCAATGTGCGATCTAGTCATTTTAAGATATCAACGTAAGGAAAAATATTTACCTTCGCTCCGTGAGCCAGCTGCTGACGACGGCACTGTAGTAGCAGGTTCAGCGGGGGCACCAGGTTGGGCTGTAGGATTTTCAGGGAAAAAATTAAGGATTCTTAAAAACAACACAACAACTGTTTATGTACACACATAGCATTAAAAAGAATACAAAATGCATTATGATTAAATCTACAGAAAATATTAGTAATGTCTATTGTTTTTCAATGCATTGATAGCAGTTCAGAAAAAAAAAAGAATTATGCATACAATATGTTTTAATAAAGATACTACTAAAATATATGATATGATGATCATCATCATCCCACAAAATAAATTGAGAATTTTTGGCAAAAGCACAATAGTAATTA
>NW_022684805.1:0-1035 GCF_011630105.1 Anneissia japonica | reverse complement strand
ATTTGAATTTATTTACATGTTTTGAATATACCTAAATTTTCGCTTCATAATTGTAACTTTTTTTTTGTGTAACATATTAAGCATATATTTTGCATATCGTCTTTTTGAACATCATCATCACCATCATCATCATCATCATCATCATCATCATCATCATCATCATCATCATCAGCACCATCATCTTCGCCATCATTATTGTAAGCATTTTAAGTTCTGATTCTACCTCCTCTGAACTACCAGGAATTTAGGGTCGTAGTATAGGCCTACCTATAATTTAGTGCTCCACTAAAGGTACACGATGTAAATTCAAAAAAGAAAGAGTCATACATATGTTTCAGCAATAAGTAAGAATGCTTTTCATTTATTTTGTTTCAAACTAATAATTATACAGATCATCATATAATTTGTAAATTCATGTATTAAGTGTACGTTTATAAAACGCTCTTCCGGTAATTTTCTAATTAATTGTTAATAATATTACATAGTTTGAGTATTTTCAACTCTTTTATGTATTTCGTACGGTTAATAAATATTTATTATTTTCTCTAGGTAAATTTGGATTTTACTAGGTTATTATTTTAACATTTCTAGTTCATCGATTACTGTATATTATATTGTGATAGCAGTTTAAATTAAAATTAAGTTTGTTTCAAATATTAAGGGTCCCTATATTGTGATCTTATAGGGTTATCATCTTGTTCTCGTGTTTATTTTTCTTTTGTATACATTTGAATTTGTATTTTGTATAGACATTTTATTATGAGAGCAATAATATCAAACAATCAAATAGTATTGTATATCGTCTTTTTGAACATCATCATCACCATCATCATCATCATAATCATCCTCATCATCAACACCATCATCTTCGCCATCACTATTGTAACCATTTTAAGTTCTGATTCTACCCCCTCTGAAACTACCAGGATTTTAGGGTCGTAGTATAGGCCTACCTATAATTTATTGCTCTACTAAAGGTACACGATGTAAATTCAAAAAAGAAAGAGTCATATATATGTGTCAACAATAAACAAG
>NW_022684804.1:649-866 GCF_011630105.1 Anneissia japonica | reverse complement strand
TATATACTGTGATATAAAAGGTACCGAGTGGAGCTTACCTTTATCCAATAGGATGTATTCCTAGGCGATAGTACTCCAAATATATATCCAAACACAACAGTACAGTACTCAAATGGTAGCACTCTTGCAAAGACCCGGACACCAGATACACCATAGAAACCTATCGTTTGGTATAGTAATGCTCTCAGCATGAAGTCCGGTGTACGAGTGACTAATC
>NW_022684804.1:0-625 GCF_011630105.1 Anneissia japonica | reverse complement strand
TACCCCTGGTCGGCTGTGCAGCACACCCGGCTGTGGGTTATGCAGATGAGCTGACCTTGAGGTCATGTCCTCCTGCGTAGATCGGGGATACGAACGTACGGGGGTCGTCACTACATAGGCAAAGAAGGGCTATCCTGGGCATATAGACCTCGCTAGACTAGGCCTAGGCTATAACAGGCCTAGCCTAGGAAGGTAGACCCCAGACTATGAATTGGCTAGGCCTAGTTAGAAGCCTCCACCCAAACAAAAAAATGCCATAAAAACCGTCCGCGCAATTGGAAAAATAAGGGCCAATTTCCACGCAGATTTTCCCGAAAAAATCTTTTAGACTTAGACTAGGCCTAGGCCAGTACGTACGGCGCTCTAGCCTCTAGCTAGGCCTAAGCTTTGCTTTGACATAATATATAATAAATCTGCTACGGGATGTCAAACAACCAGTATATGATGTTCAAAAAACATGTGATATGAATAAAATTACCATTCCTGTCTTGCCGCACGTTTATATTTCCCGGTAAACCTAGGCGAATAAGTTCACCAAGTTCATCATCATCAGCAACATTGACGGGCCTTGCTTGGTTCATCGTCGCCAATAAATGCCATAATTTGGCCAAAATTTACAATAAGC
>NW_022684803.1:0-526 GCF_011630105.1 Anneissia japonica | reverse complement strand
TTATTTTAATATTAATGTATACCTAGTTAGGCCTAGCTAGGTATACATTAATTTTATTTAAATACAGTAGTGGAATATCAGAAGTGGGGGTGGTGGCAGAGGCCTACTAGGACTACAATTTATTTGAAGCTATCTTGGGTCCAATCGTCTGTCACCCGAAGTTTTCATTACGATCGTCGATGATCAAGAACGTATACCATCTAGGCCCTAGGCTAGGCTTAGATATTGCTCTGCTACGTATACTACTACCGCATAACAAAGAAAGCAACCCACCCGGTGCATTCTTAAATTATACACACATTATTAAAATGTATTAGACGATAACACTGACTGAACGATCTACCACCCTCGCATCGCAGTAACTACTGTACTGACGAACTAGGCCTAGCTTAGGCCTAATGTTTTTGTGGAAAGTTAGATAGTCGTTATATACCCGACAGTCGACTGCCTTTATATCTTCACATTGCTGCATAGCCAACTGTCGGGGATATGGTACCTTCATACGACTACTCCATAGAGATAATAA
>NW_022684802.1:0-912 GCF_011630105.1 Anneissia japonica | reverse complement strand
TAAAAAATTATATAATATATATTACATTATATATTATATAAAAAATTATATATTATATAAAAAATTATATATTATATAAAATATATATTATATAAAAAATTATATATTATATAAAATAATATATAAATATATAACGAAAAAACCAATGCCTATTTTCGTTGGCCATTTATTGAACACTTGGCGTTTACCGAGTGTTCACTTATTATTTAGCAAATGTCCTTGATGTGGCTGACCATTTTTCATGGTCTGACTAATGAGGCCATTTGCTTTTTCAATGGAATTTTAATTATACCGTAAATCACATAGCCTAAAACCTCAAAACAAACTGTTTACATAACCCTATAAAGGCTTGCAGTGTTCATTCAGTAGTACATTTGATCATTGAGAAAGTTAAAATTAGAAAAACAAACAGCATCTTCTTTAACTTTTATAAAAAAAATTATGTTCTTATTTCAAGAATTGTTTCAAGAAAATTTGATATTTAGAAATATAAATAGTGAACTGTGGTCGCTAAATAAATCGTTTGATAATAAAGTAGATTGTTTTGTTTCCAAATAGGTTTACTAAGACGAGTTTTAAAATAACGAACATTGAACTCTATAAAAGAACCGTTGACGAGAAATGGTCGACAAAAGTTATGAAAAGGCGCATGAAATGGTTAGGGCATCTAGTACGATTACCAGACGATCATACATCTGCCAAACGAGCTTTTCATGAAGACCACCGGAAAGTAAAATGTACCAGAGGAACACCAAAATCCACGTTTATACAAACAATAAGTGAGGATTTCTTTTCTGCGAGTTGCGAGTCACAAAATGCGAGTTGCGAGTCACAAAATGCGAGTTGCGAATCACAAAATGCGAGTTGTGAGTCACAAAATGCGAGTTGCGAGTCACAAAATGCGAGTTGCGA
>NW_022684801.1:0-690 GCF_011630105.1 Anneissia japonica | reverse complement strand
AGTGTTTCAACACCTTGATATAAATTTACATAGTTTGCTGTGTTATTTTCAGAAATGTGTTTGTACACTGATGGTATTTTTTTTGAACAAAATAATCACAGTATGTTTAATGTAAACTATAAAATGGATGGAAGAAATATGTAGCATAAGAAAACTACTGTAGTAAACTAAATAATATTTGTTATATTTTATATCCATAAGAGCTATCAGCTCCAGGAGAAATATTAGCGAGAGGTCCTGAAGCCATTAAAGCATTCACATATGAAGTCCAGAATGGGGAAATTATGATGGTTAATTCCAGAGTGATGTTTCTAGGCAAAGAAGGAGTTGGCAAAACCAGTTGTGTCCGTTCCATGCTTGGCAAAGTGTAAGTACAAAATTGTACAGTCTTTGGTCTTATTACAATATTCTTATAGTATATAGGTTCATATAGGTTCATTACTCTCCTAGGCGACTGACTATCCAGGATTTTTTTTGCAATTGTTTAAAGAATTTTAAAAGGGCATTTCTGCCCATTGGCTCTTGATATAACTCTAATTTTAAAAGGGTTTAATTTTCTACTTAGTATGCATTATATACAATTCTACACCACACACACACACAACACATCATACTAAAAGTCTGAAAAAATCCAATCAGGAGAGCATTGTCTGTTTTAAAGATAATGGGTTAACATCCAACAGTTAAATG
>NW_022684800.1:0-1190 GCF_011630105.1 Anneissia japonica | reverse complement strand
ATTGGTGCAACAATGTTCTCGTTTCTTTAAACGTTCCCAGGAAGATATTCCATGTAACACAACCACAGATAGAACATGTAAGTGCAGAGAAGGATGGTATAGTAAGACGAAAAAGAAATTAGAGTGCAGTCATCTTCATCGAAAATGCCGCCCAGGGCAGGGCGTTAGTAAAATGGGTAGGATAGTCCACCGTTTACCTGTATTTTAACTTCTCTCATACAGTTTCAGTTTATGTGCTGTAGTATATTCTCTAAGAAGTTAACAGAGCTTAATAAAATAAATCATAATTTCCTATGGACGTATTTTTGTAATGAAGTTGTTTCTAATCCCTTAAATATAGAGGTATTGGAAACAGGCCTACTTATTATAGGCCTGTTTCGTAGCCCTACTTATCGTAGTCCTGCTTTTCTTTTTAAAAACTATACTACTTTAACTACTTCTACTACTACTTATTATTATTATTATTATTATTATGTATTATGTATTATGTATTATTTATTATCATTATAATTATTATTATTAATATTATTATGATCATTATTATTATTATTATTATTATCATTTGGTAATGATAATGCTGTAGCATGTTGTTGTTGATATTGATCATAATGATGGTGGTGGTGATAATGATAATGATCTTGATATGTTAAAATCACTGCTTATGTTATTGAGTATAAAGATTTTTTAACTAAAAAATGCTTATTCGATGCTAATTCACAACTTTCGATCGTAAATTTAGGAACATCAACCAGCAACGCACAGTGCTCAGAATGTCCGCCAGGATCATTCCAGCCAGAGTTATCCAGTACCGCTCGCTGCTTAGAGCATACGGTTTGTCCAGGTGCCGTTTTAATACCAGGGAACAGTACTCATGACAATATATGCGGTAAGACTATGTTGTAATTTTTATCACTTGCCGTCTGCGAAATCATCTGAAAAACTCCTTCCGAAATTCAATTTGAAAAGATTCAAGATTCAAGATTCTGTCATTATTGTCCAGAAGGAGAAGAAGAAGGAGATTTTTGTTAAAGTCAGGCTCCGGAGGAAAAATGTTTTTTGATATGTTGTAGAACTGATTTTTCTAAGACAGAAAAAAGTTGTTTGACGAAAAACTGGGGAACGGTAAATGAGATACAGATTTTTTAATATTTAAAAACTGGGGGAAAAAGGGGCGTAACTGCCCATTTTTA
>NW_022684799.1:0-816 GCF_011630105.1 Anneissia japonica | reverse complement strand
CAATTGTCAGTATTTTGCTTTTAATTTATATATATACATTCTAATACCATACTTATTCATACATACACCTCATACATATTCATATATACTGATACATATTCATACAGTATGTGATATATTTTCCTCCAATCTATTTGAACAGGGAAGATAGTTATAATAAAATTTTCCAAATAAGGACAATACCACTGTGACATGACATTACTCCAGCCAGTCCTTACACGATGGAGGGCCTTTTTTGAGGAAAAAATGTACAAATGTCCGTTGGCGTCTTCCCTATGATAACACTATTTTTTATATAACTCTAGGGAATTTACTTTGTGTATAAGCATCACGATTTCCAATGTCAACGTGTAATAAAGGGAAATGCTTTGAGATTTTCTGTGCCAAGAACAATGGCATCCATTATTGTAATTGTTATAATTGTAAATGTTGTCGCTGTTGATGACGCCACTGTCATCACTTTCTTGGCAAAACCTGAAACAATGACTAGCATGTGTGACAGCGATGGATGAACGAAGGTTCTTGGAGATTTATTTGAAAAATATACATGCATGAATTGAGTATGGCCTTCTAAGCTATGAATGCTATCTATAATATAGTTCAGCAGACAGTGAATGTTTTGTACCTGAAAAGAAATTTTCTATTGTCCAGGTTTGACTTCAGAAGTTGCAATTAATATTATAAACAACAACCGTATTTTGAATAAAGCAACAACTAGCAAATAATAGTGAAATTTAGCTAATTCAAACCATCAGTTATGATTACTTATTATACCATCATAAAAATTTAAAATGATTTCACATATAATGTGTGGCA
>NW_022684798.1:0-598 GCF_011630105.1 Anneissia japonica | reverse complement strand
TGAACCTTCTAATTGTTAATTTATCCATTGAGCCCAAAACTCAGAATTATATAGATTGTGTCTGAGGGCGAAAAATTTCCTTCTAGATTACCTCACAATTATGTTAGTTAATGTGTTGTTAGTTTTATATTTGTAATTATTATTTATATCATTCTAAAATTTAATCATCATAAAAGAAAATACTGTAAATTTGCTTTCTATTTCTGGCATTTTTTTTTTATTTCTATTCATATTTATAAAGGGACTGGACTATGGATCTAGAGTCTGAAATAAACTAAAGGTGATACATAAGGTAAGATAAATAATGGAGGTGCACTTGGTTAAAATGCTTGCCTCCCAATCCAAGGGCAAGGGTTCAAGTCCTGTGACAGCACATCAAATCAGTGTAACCACTCAGAAAGATCGCTACTCCCTCACTCATTAAAATGGTCTATTAAGGTTCAAATTATTTCAGTTATTTCAGAGTAAACCTCAAATCAGTCAACATTCTAGAAAACCCTTCATCATCATCATCATAAAGACATCATTATCATAATGTTATCATCATCAGCATCATCATCGTCATCATCATTTTCACTAGGCCATCATAAATTATAGG
>NW_022684797.1:0-574 GCF_011630105.1 Anneissia japonica | reverse complement strand
GGGTCAGGGGGAAGCCCCTGTGGGGGCCGGGGGCGAAGCCTCCGAAGCCAGAGCGTTTATACAATTTTAAAAGCATGTACATGTCATTTAAATGCATGTTCATGTATATTTAAATACTTCTTACATAATTTTAAAAATAAGATAAGAAGACTACTTTTCCAATACAGGATTTAGAAGGTAAATGTTTATTGTGAAACAAACTTTTTTTTTATTAAAAAGCAATGCTTAACATTTTAATGCTACTATGTAATGTTATCTCTAAAAATACAACTGGGATAAAATTAGCAATACCCACTAGGTGACTGTACTAAACACACGTTGTCTTATAAACGCTGATACACTGAGACGCTGATACACTGAGACGCTGATACGCTGGGACGTTGATACGCTGAGACAAAGATGACGTCATTGAAATTCACCGCAAAGTCATAATGCACTGAGTGGAATCGAAAGTGCAGGGTTCTCAAGTACTGTACTACGGAACGTCCGTAGTTTAAATACAGAAATTTGGCCCAATTACGGACGTACGGAAATATAGATAAATACTACGGAAATACATATAAACTACGGAAAA
>NW_022684796.1:0-1157 GCF_011630105.1 Anneissia japonica | reverse complement strand
AAATACCAGTTTTCGATTTTGTGGTAGTAGAATGATAATATGTATTCACCGAATGCTGAAGTCGCAAAATGATGTAGTTGCCAAATGCTAAATTCGCTAAATGATGTAAACGCCGAATGCTGAAGTCGCAGAATGATGTAGTGACCGAAGCATCTGGCCATTTTGTAAAACCTGCCGTGCCAACCCTGTGCAGACGGTGCGATCGCAATCCCTAAATTGTATTAAGAAATATAATTGTTGTATTGTTGATTGAATTACCGGTAAGATTTTAAAGGTATGAAATGAGAGTGAATTTCCGAGCACCTAGAGATCAATATTCTCACAATTTTACGCACCTCATTCTCAAATATTGTGGGGTTGAGGTGGTGTGCTCTCACGCAACCCCCTACTGCCAAATCCTGCATCCGCCCCAGATTTTTTTTTTGCACTAGTTTCAAGAAAGAGTATCAAACAATGTCACGTTTTTCCAAATTTTACCATTTAGTGTAATAATATGACATTACATAGGGCATAGCCTATAAGCTATCTTTAATTGTAACATGGCCTAATTTAGAATTATTAATTCGTAACTAATAATTAACAATTCGAAACATATAATTATTGTTTACACTAATATGCTTTCGTACCACTCTTTCCCCACACTGCCCCGTGCTTAATCATTCTTTAACAATCTTTAATTTTCCTCCTTCCATTAACTTTCATATATTTTTTGGGTTTTTCCAACGCTTTTTTTTTTCAAATATTTATTCTGTCATGGAAAGCCCATAGAGACAAATGTTATATGTACTATACAAGCGCACAGCCATTGACCATTGACCAATTTTTAACCCTCAATGCTCTTTATTATAATGGGCTATATTTTATTCAAATAGGAAATTACTTAAGTAAACATTTATACACATTATTCACTATGGTATAATAGTAAAAATGTTATATTCTGCTAAATTAATAAAGTCGAAACGATGAGTTAATATGGCCTCACTTTCTCTACTTGGAGTTACATTTGTTTTATTTAGTGAGTATTTCTTTTATTTATTATGTTAAAAACAAAAGGCAAGATGAAATTCACATTAGTATTTAGTATAAATCAAGTTGAATCAATGTGAATGTTATTTGGTATGAATGTATAGTTCTAAACCCTTGTAATAACCTTACGG
>NW_022684795.1:0-999 GCF_011630105.1 Anneissia japonica | reverse complement strand
AATTTTTGACTTTCCGCCATATTTCGAGTACTTTTAATAAAAACTTCAAACTTTCAATGGAATAGTGTTTGTTTCAGCCTATCTCACTTTGCCTAACAAAAAAAAATTACATTTTGACTCAACTTTTCAACATTGTCACTTTTTGCACAAAAGTGCTTATTTTGCCGAGTTGAGGACGTAGTGCAAATTTTTGACTTTCCGCCATATTTCGAGTACTTTTCAGAAAAACTTCAAACTTTCAATGGAATAGTGTTTGTTTCAGGCTTTCTCACTTTGCCTTACAAAAAAAAATTACATTTTGACTCAACTTTTTAACATTGTCACTTTTTGCACAAAAGTGCTTATCTCGCCGAGTTGAGCGCTTAGTGTAAATTTTTGACTTTCCGCCATATTTCGAGTACTTTTCCGAAAAACTTTAAACTTTCAATGGAATAGTGTTTGTTTCAGGCTATCTCACTTTGCCTAACAAAAAAAAAAATTATATTTTGACTTAAATTTTTAACATTGTCACTTTTTGCACAAAAGTGCTTATTTCGCCGTGTTGAGCACTTGGTGCAAATTTTTGACTTTCCGAAATATTTCGAGTACTTTTAAAAAAAAAATCAAACTTTCAATGGAATAGTGTTAGTTTCAGCCTATCTCACTTTGCCTAACAAAAAAAATTACATTTTGACTCAACTTTTTAACATTGTCACTTTTTGCACAAAAGTGCTTATCTCTCCGAGTTGAGCACTTAGTGCCAATTTTTGACTTTCCGAAATATTTCGAGTACTTTTCCGAAAAACTTCAAACTTTCAATGGAATAGTGTTTGTTTCAGGCTATCTCACCGTGCCTAACACAAAAAAATTACATTTTGACACAACTTTTTAACATTGTCACTTTTTGCACAAAAGTGCTTATCTCGCCGAGTTAAGCACTTAGTGCAAATTTTTTACTTTCCGCCATATTTCGAGTACTTTTAATAAAAACTTCAAACTTTCAATGGAATAGTGTTTGTT
>NW_022684794.1:0-3957 GCF_011630105.1 Anneissia japonica | reverse complement strand
TCATTACAGCTCAATTCTTCTATGCCTTCTACACACAGTTTTCTCAACAGGTAAATGATTGAATGTATAATAAAGGACGTAATCTATTTATTAAAGATTTAATTCACATGAATATTTGTGACACGCCTGTGCTCTTCAGCAGTGTCATTTGTTATGCTGAAAAAAGGCACCTGTTGGATGAGAATTAAATTTGTTAATGAAATTTTTGAAAAAAATTAAAAAAAAAAAGTTCATTCTGATTTGTCTACGAACTACCATATCATTTTTAATTAAATCTTTTTGATTAACTTATTATATTTGGAATATTAAATATTTTTTGGGCTTTTTTTTCCTCCTTTCAGACTGTCTTTGAGAGTTTTTATTTGACATTTTACAATATTACGTGTACAGCATTACCAATTATGATATATGGAATTTTTGAGCAACACTTACCAAAGAAAATGCTGCTGAATAATCCACTGTTATACAAAGAAATATCCAAAAACTCAAGGCTAAGCCTTTGGGAATGCTGCTATTGGTGTATTTTAGGTAAGTTTTCTTTATCCTGGTGAGATAGGATTGGGGAAGTGATGTCAGAGGGGAAATTCAAAGTGTTGGCTAATTTTGTGAGATTGTGATCATAAATGCGAGCTGTCGTGAAAAAGGAGTGTTGTGGTACGCAGGGTCAATTTTTCATAACTCATAGTTCATAATTCATAATTTTTTTCTCTCAAAACGAAATGAGTCTGGTAGGCGAAAAAGGGAACATGTCCCTGTACAAGATGCCTACCAGAGAAACAATGAAAAAGGCAAAGACATAATGATAATAATAATAAAAATAATAATAATAATAATAATAATAGTAATAATAAGAACAATGTAAATAATAATAATAATAATATTAAAAATAATAATAATAATAATACAGAAAAAATAAATAATAAAAGGAAGTAATAATAAAGAAGATTTGATATATTCAAGAAAATATATTTGAAACGATATTTTGACAAAAATTGGGTTTCAATTTTTCTGATAAGATTAATATGTATTTTATTATATGTATCCGAGTTGAGTTACCTAATGTAATCATGTTTTTGAGGCACTTTTTAAAGCAAAATTAATAGGAAAACCAACACAAAATTTAGGAAGTATAATACATACTCCAAGTATTGAAATACACGCCATCGTGTTGGGATTCAATATTTCGACATTAATTATGTCATCATCATGATGATGACATAATTAATGTCGAAATATTGAATCCCAACACGATGGCGTGTATTTCAATACTTGGAGTATGTATTATACTTTCTTATCTGAGATTAATCAGTGGACCTTTCGGTAACACAAAATTTATTAGTTGTTTATCTTTAGAGGCAATATTCTCTTAAGTATGTTTTTAGACATCTGAACTTTAAAATGTTCTTACTCCTGTTTTACTCAACATAGGAACATTATTTAAACACCAAAGTAAAGCTTATATATTCATCTATCTAAATATATATCAATAACTTATTTTTCATTTTTCGTACCACAAGACTTGTTTTGTCACGATAGCTCACAAATGCTTTTTAGTGGGGAGTTGGTGTTGTGGCAGGCACCATTTAATTTTAAGGTAAATTTTTTAGGGCGAATTTTAGTGGGTACATTGTTTGTTTGGTGAGGTGAGTGGTAATTCAATTTCAATGTTTTGCCTTAACATTGTCACAGGCTCAGGACCCTATTCACTTATGGTTGTTGGTAAAACCAAGTCTTCTTGAATGGTGGCTTAAAACTTGAATCCCAGTGTACGCACCTGGTTCATGCCCCTTAAAGAACCCAGTTTTCACTTTTGCAACAGTGTTGGGGGGTGGGGGGAGGTCACCTTGTTTCTCTGGTCAACTTCTGAATCATTTCGTTTTATGGATGGATGGCTGAGTGCCACTCTCTACAGCTGATATCCAAGCACTAATTACTTATAAATTGTTTTTAGAATATGAAATGCAAAGAAATTTTGAAGGAAGTCGATGTAGTATCAAAGTCATACACATTATAATATGCTTATGTCATTCTTGCAGGTTTCTACCACGCCTTTCTTTTCTACTATGTTCCCATTTGGTTGCTAGGAGACGATATTGCTCTTCAAAAAGAACAACATGTAAGTCATAACTTAATAGTTGTGCTTTTTGCATTATTTTTTTTATGTATAAAACTCATTTAAAAATTGGTTCTCTGTACCAATGATAATAACCAGTTGCATACTTTATCACCATTTCTTTGTTTTTACTCTAACAGAATTTTGGGATCTGGAGTTTTGGTACAATTATATTTACAAATTGTGTGATCGTTGTCAATTTAAAGGTATTAACTTGAATTTTCATAGTAAACTAATGAAAACTTGCATTTTTTTATTCAAGATCTTTTTGTTTGCCTTTCCATTAATATTTTTGTCGACACTATAAAACTTTCTGTGTAAAATATGCGATTTGTCCATATATGGGCGTGATAATAAATATACAGTCACAGATATTTGTCACATAAATATTTATAGTCTGAACTGAGCTTATACTGTTTATTTTGATATTGAAAGTCAGATTAAATTTATATTGTTCGTAATGTAAACTAAGTGTGAAACCTAATTACCATTTTTTTGTTCTTTTTCTTGGGCCTCTGTCTGTCTTTGGAATGCTTTGCCTATTACAATCCACCAGGCAACCTCCATTGTTGATTTTAAGGCAGCTTCAAAAACTCACCTTTTTAACTTGTACTTTTCTTAAATTTTTTTCTTTTTTTTTTGCATACCAAAATTATTATTATCATCATTAGTATTTTTGAACTCTGACCTCTGATTTTTACTTCTGACCTTGCCTATATAAACTAATTTTTTTTTTTTTTTTTTTTTTAATTAAGTAAAATGTTTTTTTAACCTAGAAGACATTGCAATGAGTATATATGATATAAGTCATGTTAAGTTTTCTGAATTAATACAGTACTATTATGTTGTATTTGATCGACAGTTAATTATTGAGACGTGTCATTGGAACATATTGGCAGTAGCTTCCATGGTGATAACAGTAGTCGGCTACCCGACCCTGGCATCTATATACTCTGGAGTAATTTGGTAAGTATTTCAGAAATAAGATTATCAATTTTTAAGTCCATGGATATAGGTTCAAGATACATTATTTGTCAGTGTGTGTAACATGGTTCAACTAATTGAACTTTCTAAAGTGTCAATCAAACTTAACTACTGACCAATCAGAACACAGCTGGGAATATATGCGTGTCCTAAAAACACACATGTTTATGTATGTTTACACTACTGTTTTGTGGACACTTGGGGTGGGGGCGGGACTTTTCAGAAATGTACTGCAGTATAACTTGTTTGGCTCAGTGGTTAAAGCTTTTGCACTTTATCGAGCAAGAGGTTATGTTATGAACATTGAGGTATTATAATAACTAGAGTGCTAACTAGGTGATGAAGGAATGCAGGATTCTGTATTGGTACTTAACAAGATAGCCACCTTAAGAAAAGCGCCACCTTCAGGCTGAGTATACTTGTTGCTTGTATAGCACTTTTCCATTCAGTTGCGATGCGCTGTAAGTTTTTTTTTCGTGGTCATTGGATCCACATGCTTAAGTGTTGCTGCCTTATTGGCGCAGTAGCAGGCAACCCCACCAGGTACCGATTTATACTCCTGGGTAGAGATACAATGAAGAGAAACAATGAAGATAAAGTGCAATTGCTTTAAGGACACAAGTGAAATGCACAGCGACGGATTGAAACCCTGACATCGAGGTTGGCAAACCAAACCGTTCTCGCTGCCCCAAACTGCTTCTATACAGATTACTATGTAAATAACTAAAATAATGTGTAATTCATCATTATAGTTAGTAATATTAGAATATTTATTTAGCCTAAGCAGGTCTAGTGTAGTAACAGATTTTAAGATATAGTACTGAGAAACGTACAGTACAAAACAAAAATTGTGCTGCTAC
>NW_022684793.1:0-780 GCF_011630105.1 Anneissia japonica | reverse complement strand
TTTAATCCCCAACCACGCGTCCTCGTCGGGTATACGCGTTGCTTTATTTTGCGATGCTCCCTAACGGAAAACACTTTTGGAATTTGTTTAGAAAAAGAAAAATCTAAGGCAACGAAATATCTCATAGTGATTGGATAGATTATTTTTCAAATTTATTTGTTAATGACCAACAAGTAATAAATGAGATTGATGGTACAGGTATGTATTGCAACATAGATACAGATCCCGTGAATATTGATGTAATGAATGCAAAAATTACAGTTGATGAGGTCAACGAAAGTACATTGGCTTGGAGAGAAAATGCGTCAACTGGTATTGAATTTCAACCGCCATTTTTAACGATGCGGTAACCTTTACATTTTGACTTAACTACAATTTTTAATATAGTTCTAAATACGGGAAACATACCTTCAACTTGGACAAGTTTTATCATAATTCCATTATTTACATTGGGGGATAGAAACCTGTCACAAAACTACTGTAGTATATTATCTCTGATTACAGCAACTTGCAAAATATTGACGAGAGTACTTTATAATCTTCTTCTGAAATGGAAATCAATAAAATAATTTACTTATTTGCAGATGATCATGTGCTAATGGCACAGTTCCAATTAAAATTACAAGAATTAATTAATGAGTTCAATAAATATTGTATTAAATTCGGAATTAGTGTTAATTTGAAGAAATATAAGATAATTATAATTAGATAATTATGTTTTACAGACCGCTTCTAACATGTGTTTTAAATCGTCGAAGAATGTCAAAGGTTTTCACTGTA
>NW_022684792.1:0-607 GCF_011630105.1 Anneissia japonica | reverse complement strand
AGACCCGCCGTCTTTTTACTGCTGCGCAACAAAAAAGCACATGACACATGGTACCGTCTGGGCAACGCCTGGGCGGCGATTGGTAGTGGAATCCCGGAAGGTTTGTATTAATTAATTTTTTTTTCTATTAAAAGTTGGAATGCAAAAATAATTCACGTCAGCTTGAATAGGAAGAGATCACAAATGAATCAACTCCTCATATAAGCATGGAGGAAATATATTAAGATGATAAGGCAGGCTGATATATTTTTTGTTTATAATTAATTTCACTATCTAGTGACGTATTACAGTAGACTATGTAGTACATAGGGTAGTCCTACACAATTCTTCATAATCCCATCATTCCATTTAAAATTAAATAAAATGTGATGTTTGGTTAAAATATACTTTACTTTACACGTTCTACTATTTAGGCCTACTAGAATAAACAAAAAGTAGGCCTATATTATATTTTCTACATACTGGTCAATTTTATTCAAAAATTATAAAGTTCAGCTCCCGGCTCAGCTAGTCGAAGTTTCGTTTTCATCACATAACAAAAAAGTTTGATCATAGTACTCGTACGTTGTCAGCCAGACGCAAGACTTCAAGCCACGTGATGAAAACC
>NW_022684791.1:27085-34719 GCF_011630105.1 Anneissia japonica | reverse complement strand
ACCTAAGTGCGAATAACTCCAACCAAGTGGGACTTAGGTTGTAATCATATGTGTTCACAGAAATAGCAGCCAAGTGGGACTTGGGCTTTCTTTACGTTATATGAATCTTACTACATTTTTGAAGATTAAATAGCATAGAACATTACGCTACCGTGTACGTATATATCATTCTGTTTGCTTCCGGACCGGACGATTGGACTTCGTCACAGGGGCCCACAAGGGGAAAATATGGTCATACACGTTTTGAAAGTTTATGGGTCAGCCCATGTGGAAAAAGTATGGGCAGTCACTAATGGGTACTATGTGGTCAAACACATTTGGGAACGTTATTTAAAAAGTGCGGGTATGCCCATATGGGTAAGCACATATGGGGCCCACAAAAGAAAAGGGCAATTTCTGGGACAGCCCATGTGAATGAAGGATGGGCAATCACATGTTGGCACTATAAGGGCCAAAACATTTGGGATACATATTTTCAAAATCTCAAATGGTTCAGCATGTTTGGGGCCCTTGAGGGCAATCAATGGGAACATTCATAAGGGCTCTTTGTGGGTCAGCCTTTTTGGGCAGATTATTGGAAATTATATATGGGATAAATATGGGCAATTACATGTGGGAAATATATTTTTAAAATATGGGAATGCTCATATAGATAATCCTATTTGGGGCCCACAAGAAAAAAAATGGATGAACCCATTTGGGCTATTCATGGGTCAGCCCATGTGGGCAAGTAAAGGGTTATAATGTATGGGCGATATCAGGGCCAAAACATTTGGGATATATATTTTTTAAATATGGGCAGCCCAGATAGTTTAACACATTTGGGGCCCTTGATGGCAAGAAATGGGAACATTCATAACAGGTTCTTTGT
Source organism: Anneissia japonica (assembly GCF_011630105.1). Classification (NCBI taxonomy): domain Eukaryota; kingdom Metazoa; phylum Echinodermata; class Crinoidea; order Comatulida; family Comatulidae; genus Anneissia; species Anneissia japonica. The sequence continues at coordinate 33,848 of NW_022684791.1, read as the reverse complement.
GGGTCAACATGCATGGAAATATGTGGGAAATATATACTACTACCACTACCACCACTAATACCACTACCACTACTACTACTACTACTACTACTACTGTGCACCCCCACCACCACCACCACCACTACACTACCAGTATGTGTATTAATAGCATTATTCGTATTATTAAGCAATTAGTAGAGCTCCGCATTATTATCATTATTATTATTATTATTATTATTATTATTAATTTTTAATTTAATTTTTTAATAATGACATTGTAAATGTATGCGAAAATGTAACATTCATCCTGTTTGCCGATGCCACATTTTTTTTCTTCTAAAACACAATGATGTAAATGAAGCCTATAGGCCTGTACTTAATATTCTTTTGAGACAAGTAGGATTGACACCGGCGTAATGGTACAGACAGCCCTGTGTGAGTATTTCTTTTATATCGAAACTCCTATTGTCGGTCAGATCGGACTTGTTCGGGTTTATTCGATCTTTACTGGTTAATGAGAAACACCGGGTTGTGCTTACAAGTATAGTGCAGTTATTTGTTATCCCAAAGCATTTTCAGAACTGGGGATTGAGACAAGAAAGAGTGTCATAAACGAGTCTTTTTTTTTTGTTGAGTTTTACAAAAAAAAGTTTTTGGAGAGTTTTAACTCTGCTTAATATTATTCCCGTCGCAAATACGAATACAAATAAATACATGCATGGGTGTTGTTTCTCGGGGTGCGTTGGATGTTTTTATGTTTTATATTTTGATTATATTGATTTTGTGTTTTATTTTATGAAATATTTTATTGGTCGGTCTTTACTTGATTGTATTTCCGTATTGTTCTTTGAAATATTTTTTGTTTTTGTTTTGGGTTGTGGAGGGTTTGGACGGGCACATCTGCGGATGACAGTTTTATACTGTCATTCTGGGCGGCCCTTACCAACTTTGTTTTTTGTTTATTGTCGGAATTTAAAAAAAGTCCGTAGAGGTTTGAAGAAAGTTAATTACTGAGTTCCCAGTCCACATGCCAAGTGCCATGAGCATCGTGTTTGATGGATAACAGATATACAAATTTACACAATTCGACATAAAGAAGAGATGGTTCTAGTGTTATACACATTTTAATAATAATAAATTATATTTGTTTTACTGCGGCGATTCAAAAATTAGCAAAGGCTACAGGTGAAAAATTAACCAGACTAAAAAGCTTCAGAAAATAGTTTTCAGACTTTTCTTAAATAGAACTAAATGTGCAGACTATTTAACAGAAATGCGTAACTGATTCCATCGCGGGCCATTGTTTACATTTATTAAATATGCAATATCATTAATAATAATATTTATTTATTTATTTATTTTTTAATGCTGACAAGAAAAATGTATTTAATGATAATGCACTGACATCTTTCAGAGATGGATTGTATAAAGTTAGTTTTGTATTATTGATTATGAATTTGAACATGATTATTGTAAATCCAAAATAGAAACGAGTAGTACGAGGTCATCCAGTTGACTGAGATGTATCATATAAATGCTGAAATTTATTTCATTTAAAAAGTAAAATTGTCGATCTTATGATGTATACGATGTCAGTAATAGGTCTATTAACAATCTGCTTTTATCCCAGAAAAATTCTGACAAGATCAATGCAGCTCATAATAAAGCTTTGACATGTTACAGAGATGAAATGATGAAAAAAGTAAGTTTTGTATTATATAAATTATTTATTATGGTATAACATGACAATAGACTAACTATTATAACAAAGTACTCTATGCAATTAAGAAGTCTTATAAAGACTATATAAACGATCTGTTTAAATCTGATAATAATAAAAAACGGTTTTTTTTCATTTGTAAAGGCTAAACGTAAGTCTAGCCTACCAAACAAATTTGTGAATCCTGCTAACGATACCGTTTTATCTAATTTGCATGATATTGTTAATGGTTTTAATACTTATTTTACTTCTGTACACAATGATATTAATGTTGGGTTTAATTATAGAGAACCGCCTGTTTGTACACTTCCAATTCCCATATTATCCGATGCCATTCTCACTCCTGATGACATTGCATCTACAATCTCCTCTTTTCGGTTAAATTCTGCGCCAGGTCCGGATTTAATTTCTGCTAAGTTAATAAAACCTATTGCCAGCTCCATTGCTTGTCCTCTTTGTAAACTTTTTCGTACGTCTTTATGTACTGGTACTGTTCCTGGGGACTGGAAGTGTGTAAACACAGTTCCCGTCTATAAATCTGGTGATAAGGCTCTAATGTCTAACTACAGACCCGTTTCCCTGTCATCGTTAATTTGTAAGATTTTGGAGAAGCTTATAATCCATAATATAAATTCATTTGTTAATGAGTATTACCTTTTTAATCCTAACCAGTACGGGTTTGTTAGAGGTAAATCATGTGTTACTCAGCTTAATGAAATATATTTTAAATGGGCTAAACTGCTTGACAAACGTGGCTCAGCAGCTATTGTCGATACTATATTTTTAGACATGAGTAAAGCATTTGATAAAATGCCTTTTGATATTTTATTATATAAACTTGCTACTAATTTTAACATTCAGGGAAGCCTATGGAAATGGATGTCATCATATCTCACAGACAGAAAACAAAGAGTATGTTTCAAGGGTCTTACGTCTTCTCCCCTACCTGTCACTTCTGGTATTCCTCAGGGGAGTTGCCTAGGGCCTATTCTTTTTAATTTATTCATTAATGATGTTTCTCAGAATGTTTTATCTGATCATGCTCTGTTTGCTGATGACAAAGTTATCTTTAGGCATAGACAATCTGAGAATGATGTATCACTTCTTCAGAACGATATTGACACTCTTGCTTTGTGGGCACAAAATAACAAAATGAAATTCAATGTTAAAAAATCTAAGCTAATGTACATAACTAGAAAGCGTGACTTTGCAAGGTCAGTATTTTTACTGAATGGTGAGAATATCAATGTTGTTGATACCCACAAACATCACGTAAATCGTCTTGAAAAAGTACAACAGAGGGTCTCTAGGAGAATTCTTTGGCGTCACTGTGGTCCCATTAATTATAACGAACGACTTATCACTCTCAATTGGCTTTCTCTTCGGGACAGACGATATATTATTTTGATCTCATTTATTTTTCGTTGTTTCCATAAGATAACTCATTGCAGTAGCGTTAGTAATCATATTCATGTAAACCCCCGACGTTTATATACTTTAACTTTTACTCATCCGGTATATTATACAAACGCTTTTAAATTTTCATCTGTTAACAATTTTCCAATTCAGTTTGCTTCATTGCCCTCCGATATTAAAGATGATGCTGTTATTTGTTCGTACAATTCTTTTATTTGTAAACTTAGACAATACTTACTGAATGAACGAAAAATTTTTAATTGTTTGGTATTGGCCTTTCATGATTATTATTGTTTTTTACTGATTTTAAATTTCCCTACAATTTTATGGTTTTGTTGTAAATAATTGTTTTGTAATTTTTCTGTACTGTTCTTTGTTCCAAAGGTTGTGGGCACCACCTGTGGTGTTATGGCGCACTGTTGCTGACGCAACATTTGGGCCGTTTGTGCCAATGAAATAAATGAAAAATGAAAATGAACAGTAGAGGGATAGGTCAAATCTAGATCACAGAGATGCAAGGCAATACTATTATTACTATAATTTATTTTATTTATTTCATTTGCAAAGGACATGGCTTAAATATACACCATTATTATTTTATTTGTGTTACAATCTCTCGAAGCTAGCCGATATTGAACCGAGGTATTCAGCACTAGTAGCTGCAAGAATACCGATCATCCAAATAGTTATGATTTAAAATACGGCTATTGTCTTGAAAATACAAACACCGAAGAAAGCATAATCTGTTTTATATTCAATCAACTCAGTAACTAAAAAATCTGGTTGTTGCTTTTTAGTGTTATTGGCCCTATCAACGACTTGAAAAGGCTCGATCTACTGAACTTTGTGTATGAAAAATTTGTTGATAATGAATTACACTCATATAAAAAAAAATAAATAAAAAATAACAAGAGAGATTAGATACACTGTCATGGCATCATCATTCCCTAGGAGCCAGACCAGGTTTTGTATGCTGTTTGGGGTGCAGAGAATTTGACTTCAGAAATTGGTTCAGGGTGGTTCAAGAATCATTTTTTGGCATGGTAACATATTTTCAAAACGTGGCAAAAGGTCAAAAGGTCCGGGTCAAAGGTCAAATCTATAAGGTCCTTGTATCTTCGCAACCACAGGTAGTAGAGAGTTGAATTTGGTGCAAAATTGTTCGAAACATGCATATTTCTATTTGTTCTAATAGAACATTTTGCAAAAAAATGACCAGAAATGCCGTTTCTGACCTTTGATATGCTTCAAGGTCATAGCCATATTGTCCTTATGTCTTCACAACCACTAGTGGTAGAGGGTTAATTTTGGTGTCTATTTGTTCGGAACATTCATGATTCTATTTGGTCTTATAAATGAATTTGCTAAAAAATGATCGGAAATGCCATTTCTGACCTTTGTCCTTATATCTTCGCAAGCACTCTGGTGATAGAGAATTTATTGTATTTATATAATTATTATTTGTGATTTTTGTTGATCAGATGCTTGTTTATATGGATATGATTTCATGTTCATCATATACTTCCATTCTCCATTTATATCCTTTGTGTGCATTTTTCTGTTTGCAGTGTACTTACACCATGCGGCAATTAAATTTAAAAGTTCCGCATGACTTTTTCACCTTACTATTTTGAACATTTATATAAAAAGAAAATACTATTTTGGAAACATTTTCCATTTTAATTCACTGATGTGTGTAGTAATAAATGACAAATACTTTAGTAAAGTGATCCTTGCATCCTGTATATTTTTCTTGCATATATATCGAAACGTTAAATACCGTAATAATATTTATGTACAAATAAGAATATATTAATATCAGTAAAAAGTAATTTTACAATTTCGTTAGTTGATGATGACAACTATGATGTACTGTCTTTACTAACTTCCAAGTCGTAAGTCTACATTCACCACAGTTCCCACCATAAGGCGGAGGTAAGAACATTTGAAGAAATAGTACCTGATGCCCATAAATTTCGCTTTTATATAGTAAAATTCATCATCAAATCATTATGAAGCGCCAACAGATTTTCAATCATAGAGATTTAATTGCTATGCGTTGTGTACCGTAGAAATTAAAACATTGTCTTTAATGTATACTTTCTTAAGGCCTACCTACATCGCAGCCATGAGTCCACAGCATTTATTATTATTATTATTATTATTATTATTATTATTATTATTATTATTATTATTATTATTATTATTATTATTATTATTATTATTAATATTATTAATATTATTAATATTATTATTATTATTATTATTATTAATATTATTATTATTATTATTATTATTATTATTATTATTACTCCAAACCTTTTCAGATACTTCTCAAATTATAATAGGCACGCACACTCGGGTCGTGTATTATAAGTAATTTAGATGTTGGTGGGTAGAGATACTGTTGTACACTCAGCACTCTTTAGTTAAAACCTGGGTCATGTATGCAGTTTATTTCAACTATTTTTAGGCATCTTCTTGACTTATGAAATTATATTGCAGACGAAAAATGAGGGGACCACCTCCACCCTAAAAAATATGTGGGGACGTCCCCCAAGTTCTGCGCCCATAGGTTTTGGGAGGGCGTCCCCTTCTATTTGAGATTTTTGTGGAAAATAGTAGATGGACAGACGCGCTTAGCTGATATCTGAAAAAGCTTAAAATTATAATCGTATTAATATAGTTAACACTACACGTATATCCAAGAAGCACACACAGGCGAGTGATCATTTTTTTTTTCACAGTCATCGATGGTGAATGGCTAGCCACCCTATTCACCCCTACATTCACCATTGGTTTTTAACGACTGAAAATATATGATATATCAGTGGCAGATTCCGAATTTGGAGAGGGGCCCAGGGAGTCACTTTCACTGATGAAAGGTCTATACAACCTCAAACTCACCATGGGTTGGAACTGAGTAAGAAAATTTATGAATATAGCACCTCTAGATGACCAGAAATGACACTCACATACTTAAAATTTAAGTATTATATCTCAATTTCTTTTTTTAATAATTTTGACAAAGTTAGGGGGAACCCGGCTTCTTTTAATTTATCACTTAATTATGATATAGGCATATCTCCTACATTCGATATCAGAGACATTAATAAACTGTTATATCAGCGAAGCCCTGCCAGGGTGCTAGATCGAGGACCATGTTGATATTGGCCCCTTAGAGACAACTGGAGGTCGAGGGCCCTGCGGCCCACCGCATGAGAGCGCATAGGCGTTACGCCACTGACATCACTGAAAATTAATTTTTTTTCAATTTTAGCTGATGATAACTAAGATGATTAATATTTCTATGCTTTTTTTATTTTTATGCTTTGAGATTTCAGCATAAAGAGCTACTTTAAATCAAATTACACTTGGCCTACTACATTCTCTAATTGTCAGTTTCAACAAAACATGCTTAGTTTAAAATTTAATTGTACACATTTACATTTAGAATAAATATAAACTATATGCATTGTTTTATAGTATAATTTTGAGAGAAGTTGTAGGAATGATTTTAAATTTCTAACCAAAACCGTTGAAATAATACAGGAATTCTATAGAAAACAATATATTTTATATCAATATATAATTATAGTATTAGGGCTGTCACGCAAAAACTTTGTCCGGGGCACCGATTTATTTATT
>NW_022684791.1:19315-26995 GCF_011630105.1 Anneissia japonica | reverse complement strand
TCTGTTAAAATTAGAATTGGCGAATTTTGGCCAATTTATGAAAATTGAAGTTGAAATATACTATACTTTTATAGGTCATGTAAATGTTCCATGAAATTCGAAACTTTTCTTGGTGGAAAATATTAATATGTTTGGTATTTTATGAGAGATAAATGTATCAACTTCAAAATAGAAAAGATTGCGCAGCCATAGTGATTGACAGTGTGTAGTGCGCATTGAGAAAAGAAGGTGCTCTCCATTTCGTCATGTTCAATTTTTTTGGTCAACTATGCCTGCTGAAAATTTGATGGCGGGGAACACATGGGACTTCAAAGGCATCGCGCAAACGTTCTTTACGCGCTGCGGCAACTTTGATCTTGATTCATTTGCATAGCGCTGCGTGCGCGTAGCTTTGCCGAGTGATCTCCTTTTCAATATAATACCTCCATGGTTTTACCATAAATACGGTTTTACGCACAGCCTTTATTTTGTGGAGCGCGCCCTCTCAAGTTTCCGCTAGGACAGAAACGCCGGAAAGTTGAAGAATGGATGTTTTTGACAAATCCTCCACAATAGAATCTTCATTTATTAATTAGGCTTTTAATGATCTTACCATTTACAGCTTTCGGAATGGTTACTGAATACTGTAAGTAAATGGCAGAGAAATGAGATGTACTGTATAACTACCTAGAACTGAACTACCTAGCCTAGCTAGGCCTAGGCTAGCCTTCCTTGGTCTTAAATACAGGCCTAGGAGGCTGGAGCTAGGCCCTAGACTAGGGGCCTAGGCTAGAAAGGCTATATTATTAAAGAGAGGTTGGCCTAGCCCCAGGCTAGGGCCAACGCCCTATACCTACCTACCTTACGAGCCTGCGCCAGGCCTACGATTTAAAAAGGTTAAGAAGGAAGACATACACAAGGCGTAAAATATGCCTAGGGCCTACCTACTAACTAGGCTATAGGTAGGCCTAGGCTAGGCCCTAGCGGCTAGCCTACCTAGAAATCGAAATTAATATACCTAGGGCGCTAGGCCCATTCGATTACTATTATTTTATTATTATAGGCAATAGGCCTACTATTATTACTAGGCGGTTTCAACAGGGTAGGGCCTAATCATTAAATTCCTTGACTCAATACAGTAACTGAACTAACATAGATAACAAAATTTGGGTGCAGGTCAACTCGGCCACAAGTCAACTCGGCCACAGTCAACTCGGCCACAAGTCAACTCGGCCTCAAGTCAACTCGGCCACAAAAATTTCAGCTTCTGCCAACTCTGCCACAAGTCAACTCGGCCACAAGTTATTTAATGTAAATCTAAGTTTTTGCATCCTTTTTCTTCAATATATGATTGAAATAAAATACACAGTATGTTTTAGTAAAACAGGACCACCACACTACCAAAAGAGATTTGAATGCTATTGCCTATGAATTAAAAAGAGTTATTTATTAATGTGTTCGTCTTCTGTTTACTCACAACATTCTACTTCAACAATAATATTAAACAACAATAACGACAATAAATTAATAATATTTACATTAATAATACTAATTATTCATGACGATAATAAATGTGATAATAACAACAACATTAATAGTAATATTTATTTTAACAAATAGTAATGATACTAGTATGGTAATAATAACGATATTTTAAATATCAATTTTAATAACGAATTAGTGATAATAACGATATTGAAGGTGATAATAGCAATAATACAATAATAAATTAAAGATAATGTTTATTTTTATAATAATAGTAATACTAATTAGTAATAATAATGATACTTATAATACTAGGCCTACTTAGTAATAACAGGGTAGTAATATCAATAATAAAGGTGACAACAACAACAATAATATTAATATTAATATGAGAAAAATACTAATAAAACGCCAATAACAACTTTTTAAATTACTATTATTAAAATTATAATACTATTAATAAAGACTAATAAATAATATGAATAATAATAATAAAAAATTGAAAATTATTTATTATTTATATGGTACTATAAATATATGTACTATATATATATGTAATAATAATAATATCAGCAAAAATTTGAACAATATATAATGTTAATGCTAAGACTAATAATTAATATTAAAACTAACGGTAATAAAAACAACAATAATAATAACAACAATGACAACAATAATAACAGCAATAATTAACAATTAGTACAATGTAGTACCAGTAAATGACTTGTGGCCGAGTTGACTTGTGGTCGAGTTGATTTGTGGCCGAGATGACTTGTGGCCGAGTTGACTGTAGCCAAACTTTTTGTGGCCGAGTTGACTTGTGGCCGAGTTAACTTGTGGCCGAGTTGACTTGTGGCCGAGTTGACTTGTGGACGAGTTAACTGTGGCCGAGTTGGATCGAATTCCAAATTTTTAGATATCGTTAAATGCCAATCTACGCCTGCTGCTGTTAACCAATAATAATTCACTTGCGATAACTATAGAGGGTTAACGTTATGAAGACGTACTGTTTTCCCAGTGATTTTATTAAGAGGCATAACCTATCCGTAGGATTACTTAAAATTAACGCCGTGGCTAGAGATACGGTACCGTATCGGAACTTCCGATTGCTGGAGGTACGGTAAATAACATTACGTCATGATTAGCCAATAGAAACGCCGATACATGCTTGACGTTATTCAGTGCGCTGCTGCTGCAAGAGTAGTGAGTGTGTGTTTTAGGTTTTAGCAACGATCGAAGATAAGAAATTTCGTTCGTTCGTGGGTGTTGTTGACAAGATTTGATTAATATTCTGTAGCCCGAGGCCCTATAGCAAATAAAAAGGATAGCAGTTTTGCTAGATTTGGCGACATCAAACTATTTTAATGTAGTAGAAGCCAGGCCTCTATGCCTTAGCTACAGTGCCCCCACACTTACTGTGCATACTAATTCCCTGTAGGCCTATTCTATTATACTACTAACTACAAATAAAGTTTACTGTCACTGATAATTACAATCGCCATGTTGCTTGGTTGGCTATTTGTTTCAATCAGCAATAATAACTAGTGCCTACTATTCTATAGGCTTAGGCTAGGTGGGTATTCTCCCTGTGCCCTAGGCCTAAGTAGACCATTCTCTATGGTAGACCATAAAATACGCAAGAATAACAGAAAGGACTTTTAACCCAAACATTGTGATAAGCCCCAATCGAAGTACTGTACATGAAATGGGCCTATTATGACATAAATTTGATCGTAACTGTTCGCGCCACACGTTTCTCACGACTTTGCAAAAAAAGCCAAAATCGAGTCGGTCATTTCTATTGGCTAATCATGACGTAATATCATTTACCGTGCATTTAGCAATCGGAAGTTCTGATACGGTATTGTATCTCTAGCCACGGCGTAAAATTAAATAAAATATCATCAAGATGATGAACATATTTTGTTTGCATAATTATATAATTAGCTATATTCGCTTTGGCAGGGGGCTAGGCCATACATGAACCTCTCACCACAGGCTCTGTGATATTCTTATTAAACCTTTACCAAGTAATTTGTCAAACACCCGGCCATTTTAGTGTTGTACAACATATAATTAGTTTTCCTCTGGAGCCTGGCATTACGTGCATTTTTGAGTACCATTTGAGTGAGTATAAAAAATAATTAGTCCTAGGCAAACATTGAAAGACTGCAGTTGTACTGTAATATGCTAGGGCTGCCTACATTGAATAAATGTTGTGTTTTTATTAACAGAATGGCAGGAGCATGGAGCTGGGTCGGTGCGGTACGTGTGTTTTCCTGGGGATGCGGAGCAGGGGTTGTTGGTACTCTTACATTCTTCAACAAAGTCGGTTATTTTGCAAGAGTTGATGGAAAATCAATGCAGGTAATGATAATCATATTGAACCAGCATATTACTTCTCTTCTTTTTACCCAATCATTTATTTCTTGGATTGGGGACTTATCAGACAACGCATTTAAATTTACATGTACTCCTGCACAAACAGTTTGACAAACTATTGCAGAAAAAGTTTACCGTGTCAAATTATAAAACGTGTAGACTTGACCTCTGATGATTAGTGTCCAATATGTACTACAAACTCGTAAATACTGTATAATAATGAGCCATTATCATCATTTTTACATAATTTTTGATACAATTGTAAGCCGCTCTGAGCTTTTCTTCCTTCTTTAATAAACAATAACATAATTGTAATATTATTTACTTACCATTATTACTTAATTTAAACTTAGGTGTACAGAATGGCATTGTAGCTGGAACCCCTCCCCCTGCTTGAAAACTTTAAAGAAATTGAAATGTATTTAAAAACAATGCAAATATTAATGATAACGTTAATAGGAACCACGCTCCACATTGGGGTCTGGTTTACTTATTTGTATTGCTTTATTTAAATATTAAGTATTATAAACGTAAATGACATTTCCTTTATATTTTTATTTTTTAAATATTTGCTTATAAACAATTATAACTATTAAACTCAAAATGTAAAATTATGTATTTGATTAGATCAATAAAAAATGGAGATACTAACCAATAGTTATATATTCATTAATAAGTACAACATTTTTCAATCCTCTAATGAACTTTATAGCCGGAGTACACTTTCTCCATTAAGAAATCGGATTGCAAACTTTCAGTAATTAATATAAAAAAAATAATACTTGTGTCAATATACAGAAATGCTATTCTACAGTACCTAAGATTATTTAAAAAATGAATAAATTTATACAAAAGAGAATCACTATATTTCCTATAAATTAATGAGATAAAATACATAAAAGACTTTGATTGCATCACAATATACAGTAACAATAATCATTTACATAAAAAATACTTCAATTTATATAAAAGGAATCATGCTTTTGACTTATTAAATTGGTAGGATATATAAGTACTGTATATACAAATTTTAAGAAAGTATTTACAAAAATTAGAATTGCATCAATATACATGTAAAAAAAATACCATTCTACGAGAAACTACCACTTTTTTATTAGACATTATTTACTTATTTTAATTTTATCAATTAGACCAGGCTATAATTGAGATAGGTGCCACTTGGAGAGGTAGAAATTCTCATATGGTTTTTCTGGACCAGTTTTTTTTATGGGGAATCAGAATATGTGAGGTAAAAGGGGTGTGACCTGAGAACTTTCGCGTGAGAGCGATTTTTCAAAATGGCCAGCAAAATCCAATAAACTACATATATATGGGTAAAATAAGCACAGAAGAGGTAGGTTTGACCAACTCTTGAATATGTAATGATAGGAGTAAAGTATAACTAGCTAAAGTTATTAATGTGAAGATTTCGGGAGGCAATTGAGGGTGCTATTTAAAATGGCTGCCAAAATTAAATGACAACTTAACAGCAGCTTCGATACCCTAGATAAATTTGTTTAATTTACAAAACATGAATGTAATAACTGCTGTTGACTTTTTAAACCTAAAACAACATATTTCAGGGGTGTAAGCTAACTCACTTTTGAAAATGTAAGTAAAAATGCCCCCTTATATTAGCCCTTTTCTGTTTTGAAGAATGGAAAATATCACCAGAATCTTAAAAAAAATTCCAGCTTCCTTACAAATATCCGGGTTTTTTTTCATTATTTCTATGTGTTATACAAGGCATTCCAGACAACTACCACAATTTTCATGTATGAAGAAGGCATCAATTCATTTACTACATATTTGTCTTGTAGTGTTTAACTGTGTAGCCCTATGTTGAGCAATAATCTTCAGGTATCACTGCAATCTGAAAGTCTTCGTATTTATCGTATGAACAATTCTTGGACTTCCACGGGAATTTGTGATCTTGTCTCTGCAAAACTTTCTATTGAACATGTTACTTGCTTGATTTACACTTTTCTCCTTAACTCTAAGCAGCAGTAAGACATATTCTTGTCCTTCAGACAAATTTTGTGACAGAACATCTAAAACTCTAAAGTTGCTGAAAGTTTCAACAAACACAGTTTGCGATTACAGAAGCTACGTTTTCCTTTACGAAAGAAAGCTGGGGTTTAATTGTCTGTAATATCGATGTCTCGAGAAAGGGAACGGATGGTTGCTATGCCCTGGTTGCTATTCGTTAAAGCATGCTTTGCATACAGGAAGAACTCCAGGTTGCCGACTGCTAGATTTTCGAGTTCACTTTGCCAAAACATAGTTTGCCGAATGCCAGTTTGCTAAATCAAAAACTACGAATCCCAGTTTGTTAAAACCCAGTTTGCGCTGAAACCCACTTTGTCGAAAATAAAATAAAAGCAGTATGTAAAACATTAACCACAGCATAACATTCATGTTGGAACCCTCTCTTACTATGTATTCGTAAAAGAAATTGCGGCTTATTGTAGTCAAATGATTCTTATTGTTTTAATATGTAAACCAATTGGCTATCAGCAAATAAAAGTCAATTTAATAGGCCTCGCAGTTAAAAGGTTTTATTAGCATACCTATGATAAATACATAAATTTATATAAAAACAAATAATAAAGGGAAATAAACAAATTAATAATAATCTACAATTACACACACATGCCAATTGTGGCTCCAGAAATTTGTCGACAGGGCGTCTGACTCAAGGGGCCGACTAGAGCCTCGGTGGTCAGGGAACTGGCACAACAATTCTGATAGGGTTTGCAGAGGGAGTATTTTAGAAGGATACGATGCTTATCCTAAATTTCATTTCATTTTATTCTAATTTTAACTGATAGCCATTCTTTCAAGTGTGTTTTTCTACAGCTTTTTTGTCTTCCAATATTTTTCCTTTTACTTTGTACACAAATGAAGCTCATTCCTTTCAAATGCACAGTATGCTGTACTTTTGTAACACAGAGATTTGGACTGGGTTTCGGAAAACTAAGTTTTGGCAAACTGGGATTTCATGATTTCAGTAAACTGGATTGGGCATTCTGGGTTTCAGCAAAATGAGTTTCTGCAAACTGGGATTTCATGATTTCAGTGAACAACTGGATTCGACAAACTGGATTTCGACAAATAGTCCGGGGGCATATGTCGAAAAATGGGCTCCCGTGGGATTTTTGTGATCATTTTAGTTTTTTGGATGGAATATATACTTTGAAGTATGCTGAATCCAATAAAATGAGTCGCCAATTTTTTTACGCATATCTTCATATGCAAATTAGTTAAAATATGCAAATTAGTTCTAAAAATATAGGGTACTTATATCTTGGTACCCACTTGTCGTAGAAAGTTGATTCTTTCTTAAAGTTGTTCAGAACATGCATGTTTCTATTTACGCTAATGAAACATTTTCTTCAAAAATGACCGGAAGTGCCATTTTGCCGACCTTAGCATAAATATGCAAATTAGGGGTGGAAATATAGGGAGCTATATCTAGAAAACCATTGGTCGTACAGAGTTGCTTTTTGCAGCAAAATGTTTAAAACATGCATATTTATATTTACTATAATGGACAATTTTCTCTAGAAATGACCGGAAATTGTGCTTTTGACCTTTGACCTCAACTTTGCGTGAATTTAATATCTTGGCAACCACTGATCGTACAGAGTTGCTTTTTGTAACAAAATATTTACAATATGTACATTTATATTCTAACAGAATAATTTCTTAATATCAACCAGAAACTTTTTTTATTGACCTTTGACCTATCTTTGCAGTATATAGGCCTATTATATATGTATATATATACCTAATGATGACTTATGGTCGAAAGTATTATTACAACAATTGTAT
>NW_022684791.1:16308-19272 GCF_011630105.1 Anneissia japonica | reverse complement strand
TATGGAGCATTTAAAGAGGTATGTCTAAAGATTTTACTGATTCACGAACAATTGTCAAGGCTAACAAATTAATCAGGGCTCGCAGAATCGCCTGCCCGACGTCCCAGGGCAACCAAATATCTGCGTTGGGCAACCAAAAATAGGGTGCGTCCCGACGGGCAACCTCTTTAACATCTTTTTGTAACATAATATTCTGTTAAAATATTAATAAAATATTCATAATTATCACAGGGTTTCTGACCTCGCCGGTCATCCCTGTCCGGCTCTCAAATTACCGACCGGCATCTGAACTGTGCCATTTTTTACAAAGACTTTTTCAACCTTAGAAACATAATTAAACTCAAAATACTTTGCTAAAAAATCAAGGGCTTTTAACTGTAAACGCCCTATTCATTGAGAAAATAACAGTAGAAATACACGTCCCCATGGTTACGTTGATTTTTAATTAAGAGTCTTGCAGTGGATAGGCCAACAATATACTCATTTATACAGAATGAGTGTGCAGGTCTTCGAAAAAAAAAAGTTTAACAACTGTTATAACACACAACAGAAAGCAAACATAAACGCCATAGTAACAACTAAGTTAATGATTTATTATGATGATCAATGACTAAATTAAAATGACATGTAAGAAGTGAACGTACAAAAAAGCAACACTTCGCTAAAATACAACCGAACTACTGAAACCATGGCACATGTTGGTATCGCTGAACAAGGCAGTCGGCTATTCCCTCCTTGGGGAGCAGCAGCCGTTTCATTCCTGAAGGCGGCGTTCAAAGAATCAGATCAGACACTAGCGCGTCTACATTCCTGAGTTGGCGGCGTTTAAAGAATAAGACTACTGTATGTGACTGACCTTGTGTCTGCTTCTCCCATGCTTCTCCTGATCATGGGTACCTACTTGTGTGGGAACGTTTCTCACTCTAATTCACTGTTATTAGGCAATTTGCAGTAATGCCAACTGGTGGTATACCGTCGGTATATCCTATTTCAAACAGTTTCCTTCCGTTCATGACGAAGTAAGAGCATCAATACAAAACTATAAAGTGAATTAATTTTATTTCTGAACGGGACCGGTAGCGGCAGGATTTGGCTGATGGGGGTATGATGTCTCCGACGGGGTGGGCAACGAGAGCGTAAGTGGGCGTGGCCGGGTGTCGCTCAAAGTTTCTGGAATTGTTTCAGGGTTGAAACCCCGGAAATTACGAAAATTTCAAAGGCTTATTTAATCGATTTTAGTGTCTTCTAATATATCATAAAAATTTTCTTCCCCCATCCCCCGATGAATTGTTTTTCTTCTACAGGGGATACCGATCGTTTCGGTAGAAAGTCAGTTTGTTTGTAAATAATTTTCAACCACAACAGCCATTGAACAACAAACAGCAGTGGCTGATTAATTTCAGTCTGAAATCCAAGTTAGTGGTGAAGAAGATATAGAAACCATACAAATATAGGGTCAATGGCGGTCCAGAAATTTCATGTAATTTTTTGAGGAATTATTCAATAATAATATGAATATGCATATTGTACACAATTTGTTACAAAAACAACTCTCTACAGCCAGTGGTTGCGAATATATATATGTATATTCAAGTAATAATAGTATTGTTGTAATAATACTTTCGACCATAAGTCATCATTAGGTATATATAATAGGCCTATATACTGCAAAGATAGGTCAAAGGTCAATAAAACAGTTTCTGGTTGATATTGAGAAATTATTCTGTAAATATAAATATAAATGTGCATATTGTAAATATTTTGTTAAAAAAACCAACTCTATACGACCAGTGGTTGCCAAGATATTACAATCACGCAAAGTTGAGGTCAAAGGTCAAAAATGCAATTTTCGGTCATTTCTAGAGAAAATTATAGTAAATATAAATATGCATGTTTTAAACATTTTGCTGCAAAAAGCAACTTTGTACGACCAGTGGTTTTCAAGATATAGCTCCCTATATTTCCACCCCTAATTTGCATATTTATGCTAATAAGGTCGACAAAATGGCACTTCCGGTCATTTTGGAAGAAAATTTTCCATTAGGGTAAATAGAAACATGCATGTTCTGAACAACTTTAAGAAAGAAGCAACTTTCTACGACATGTGGTTACCAAGATATAAGTACCCTAGATTTTCAGACCTAATTTGCATATTTCAGCTAATTTGCATATGAAGATGAGCGCAAAAAAATTGGCGACTCATTTTATTCGATTCAGCATACTTCAAAGTATATAATAAAAAAAAAACCAAAATGATCACGAAATTCCCACGGGATGACATAAGCCACCGGACTATTATGCGAAGCTCCGGGTCAATAGGGAGAAGTTGTTCTCTAGCTGTTAGTTGGCTTACATGTTTTGTAAAGCTATTCATTGGTTTTTATCTTGAATTTGCGTGTAGTGTATGCTATCATACCGCTTCCTTTTTTTGGGGGTTGGGGGTGGGGGTTTAGCTGAATAGCCTGTACGACCGTTGTCACGACTATTTCTTTTCACTTTTTTGAAACATTATCTATTTAATTATTTATTGAAGGAGGGTACGTACGACAAAAAAAAAACCCATTATAGGGTCCTTTGTTTTATTATTATTGTTATTATCATTATATGTATTTTAATGGTTTCTTTAATTGATCGACCTAATATTACTATCCTCAATAATTTAATTATTGTGATCGATCTTTATAATCATTGATGTTGGGCAACTCGGACAGCGTCGTATGATTGTTATATTTATTTTTTTTTAAATAATGTTTGTAGGCCTATTTATAATAGGCCAAAACCACTCCCACCTGAATTTTCTAGCAAAATAAAAAGTTTGGAGGCGGGATTTTTTTTTTTTTTTTTTTTTTATAAAAATAGAAATTGTCCAGGAAATTCTAATCAAATTAAGTATAGCCCCTGTCTCTTATACACATCTAGATGTGTATAAGAGACAGGTGTTCCCCGCCATCAAATTTTCAACAG
>NW_022684791.1:13742-14597 GCF_011630105.1 Anneissia japonica | reverse complement strand
GGGGGGGTCCTGATGTGGTTTGGGATGTATGTAATTTTGTAATCTAATACACTGTGATTGTGTGACAACTAAGTACAATTCAATTGGTCAATTTTTTTTTAAAAAGATTTTTTATTGGTTGAGAATCTATGCTGTAGCCAATAAATAAAAGCCTTTTGTTTTGAAATGCCATATAAACAACATGTTTAAATGTCCAGGTGTTATTTATCTCTTGTTTATTTGGGAATAATCATCTATTTTATGGAATGGAGTTCTTTCATTATATTAAAGTTTTGGTTTGTTTACTTAGTTATGTAATCAGAAACTACAGTTACACCGTATTTTACGGGAACCTTAATTTGTTTATTTGTTATTTCATTTGTTTTATGAAATGACAATAATAATAATAATATTGGCAATAAATTGTTACAATACTGTAACTTACAAAGCAACTTTTAAAAAATAGTAACATTGCATGCGTTAAAAAAGATGCTGTTAAATTAGTATTAGAAACTGTTTAGTAGGAATACATATATACAGTACAGTAAAATGTACAATAGTCAGCGAGTTCGTCAAACAAGGTACAAAAAAAGTCTCGCCTTGGGTAGCATCTTTTTAAAGAAAGTAATTAACTTCATTAAAAAAAAAACACAAGTTACTGATTGATTAAATAATTCTTTTTTAAATACGAAATTATTATGCACAGTTAAGGTAACATAGGACAACATTTAAAAGATCATTATATAAATGCTACTGAAACTGTTAATTATTTCAAGGTTTTATCTAAGTGCAAATCCAAGTTTGATTGCTTAATTAAAGAAATGCTTTGGATCAAAGAACTGAAACCTACACTTAACAAACAAACTGATTCAGTCA
>NW_022684791.1:11614-13589 GCF_011630105.1 Anneissia japonica | reverse complement strand
TTTGTTTTTAGTTTTTTTCAATTTACTTGATCTTGAGAATGGTTCCATGATGGACCCGAAATGTCGATCTTTCTTGTCATTAAATTTTGTTTTGAGATTATGTTCTTAATTGATTTAATAAATAAAAGCCACAAATAATAATTTGATTTACTAAATTTCATTAGGCCTATGTAAAAATAGTTATGCTTTAACATAGATTAAAAATATGTTACGCCTTACTTATTTTTAATCTGTGGTCTTTTTAATTAATTTTCTTTTTTTTTTATTGGAAATTCCGTAGTGCAGAGTAAATTTATCAAAACCCATTAGGTTTACAGTAATTAGGTTAGCTGACGCCTTGCTAAATGTGTACGTTAATCTTTTTCGAAGATCAGAAACATATGTAACGTGGTTTGCCTCGGAAACACCGTATGGTGCGAGACCTAGACATACGTCAACTGGCAATCTTGGGTTGCGTCCAAACATTAAAAGATACGGTGAATAACCTGTTGAACACTGTTTCGTGCAGTTTTATGCATGCGTTAGTGGGCCAACAAGATCTTTCCAATGCGCTTTCTTTTCCACAGGGAGTGTTCCAAGCATATCCAGTAAAGTTCTGTTGTATCGCTCGCACAATCCGTTCCCTGCTGGATGGTAGGGTGTAGTACGACTTTTTGCGATGGATAACAGCTTACACAGTTCTAGAATAACGGCACTCTCAAAGTTTCGCCCTTGGTCTGAATGCAGACGAGTAGGAATACCGTAGTGGATAAACAAATTATCGAATAATGCTTTTGCTGTCGTTTTAGCTGTCTGATTTCGAGTGGGAACAGTAACTGCTTCAATAAATAATTAAATAGATAATGTTCCAAAAAAGTGAAAAGAAATAGTCGTGACAACGGTCGTACAGGCTATTCAGCTAAACCCCACCTCCCCCCCAAAAAAATAGAAAGCGGTATGATAGCATACACTACACGCAAATTCAAGATAAAAACCAATAAAAAATAGCTTTACAAAACATGTAGGCCAACTAACAGCTAGAGAACAACTTCTCCCTATTGACCCGGAGCTTCGCATAATTCCACCGCCGAACTGCCAGTAAATGTCAACACAGTGTTATTTTATACTACTTATGCGGACGTAATATGATCACAAATATATTCCCGCCTTATTATTGTTTACCTGACCTATTCCCGCCTTATTATTGCTAGCCTAATTACTGTCGCTGTAAAGGAAAGTAAGTTCCAACTACCCTTCCCATCATGTTCACTGTTTCTCGCTTTTAAGTGACTTGGGATTTTTTCAACGTAAATTAGCTTTTACATATTTTTTACAGAGTGTTTATGCTGGATAATAACCTGTGAAGTTAAGTTCAACATAAGGTACATGCTCGATTGTATAACCTTCCGTTACTTTATGTTGTTTAATGAATACATGACATATTTAATAATTGTTTACCCCAGAAAAAAAATGTGTGTCCCATAGGCTCTGATTATCCAGACCACAAAATACTAAAATTCTCTGGGAACTAAATTTCGTGTTACACCGGCAACGCGATGATTCAAAGCGATAATACCATCGCGTTGTCTTCGCGATGTCTTCGCGATTTTGCGTTGTTTTGTTTTGAGATGCTCTCTTAATGAGAATCATGTGTCTATAATTTATTCATCTTTCGTTGCGCTCTCTATTCACAGATAGAATTGAATTGCGCACAAAAACCAGAAACATAAACCATTTATTTAATTATTATTATTATTATTATTATTATTATTATTATTATTATTATTATTATTATTATTATAAACCATTTAATTTTACGAGGTGGCTAGGGACGGTACAGTAATTCTGCTTCCATTATTTTGCTAAAGGTACGGTAAACCATCACCTAAAGAAATGCCAGAATGTGCGTGACGTCGCTGACTAACCTTGATAGGATTATAACATCTTGTTCCTAATTTGAGCACTGTTTTTATTATTTATCCATTTGTATATATAT
>NW_022684791.1:0-11316 GCF_011630105.1 Anneissia japonica | reverse complement strand
TTTATACAGTAGTATTTTTCATTTGGGAAACAATTTGCTTGTTTCTCCATGTCCTCCACTGGTAATTTTTTGATAGGCCCTATCGCTGTGTTCACGGACATATAGAGATTAACATGATAAAATGCCCGGCAAATTAGTCTACTAGGATGTAAGAAAGCAAATTTTTCCCGGGCCTTCGGCCCCTGGACCCCGACCGGGGGCTGGGCGGCCCCCTGGCCCCAGCCCGGTTGCTCGCTACACTCCCAAAACGCACCCCCCCCATTCAAATATGGGCCTGATTTTCATATTATAATGTTCTTTTCATTATTTGCCAATTCCAAACAAGATCAAAGGCGCAACGCATAAGCCACAGGAAAACAAATAGGTCTTATTTTATTATGTTACGACATATTGTTTTGGTTTTTTTTATGTTCAGGTGAACTAGTATTATAGGTGTACTTTAATAAAATAAAATAAAATAAAATCCAATGTCTGCGTTTACTGGGAATCTGAGCAAGTTTACAAAACTATAAAAAAAAAAAAAACTAAACAAAATATCGAGCTATAAATGAAAAAGCGAAACTATAAAAAAATTGAGCAATGTGCGAAGAAGTATGGACGCTATAGAAACTATAGGCCTAAAGGTTTTTCTGTAAAACATAATATTTCAACATCACTAATCTAGTTTCAACGTTGTTGTATAGTAAAAATAGTCAAGTCAAAATGTATATTATTTTAACAACAAGGCCTACATGAACACCTCATTGAAATAACCGGTCCCTGGCGAGGAATTAGTATTAGGATTTATCTTCAATTTTCAACGTCAAAATACTTTTTAGATTGACTTATATATTAAGGCATATATCTGTCTCTTATACACATCTAGATGTGTATAAGAGACAGGGCTATAGGCTAAGCTTACAACAAACAGGCCTAACTTAGTAATATAGCATACTGTAAAACCTCGAAAAAAAACCCGGGCTTCTAATCAAGATATTGGCTTTTTTCGACAAGGTTCCGGTGGATCAATGGGGAAGGGGTTTTGATCCTTTGACCTAATTCAGCAAGGTATTAAACTCTGGAATCGTTCAAGAGGTCCAGGATTATATAAAAAGTTACAAATGCTAGGTATTTCGGACTAAAATCGTACATAATTTATATTATAATTTGCACTTGTCAGACTTTTAGAAATGCTATATATTTTTCAACGGCCAGTCACTTCTCACGTCCAGTCACCAACACCGCCACGATAAATTATATGTCTCACGAGGACTTTGGTATTTATCTTAGCCTGCTTCGGGCAAGTACAATGCTTAGTGTGAGTACCTCCACAAATACATACAATTCGAGTATGCGTCTACTCTACTTTTATTTTACAGTTTCATAAAATTCAAACATTTAAATTTTTTTTTAATTACCTGTTACGTTATTAATGCATAAATGTACGTAAATATTATGTAAATCAAATTATCATTTTATACCATATAAATATTTTCATATTATAATGTTCTTTTCATTATTTGCTAATTTCAAACAAGATCAAAGGCGCAACGCATGTGAAAAGCCACCGGAAAACAAATAAGTCTTATTTTATTATGTTACGATATATTGCTTTGGTTTTTTTTCAGGTGAACTAGTATAGGTGTACTTTAATAAAATATAATAAAATAAAATCCAATGTCTGCGTTTACATACCGGTACCANNAATGTGGGGGGTGGGGGGGGGGGGGGGGGGGGGGGGGGGGGGGGGTGCGTTGGATGCGTACGCACTCCCTCCCCACAATCGAAAAACGTCCACTAATTATAACCAAAACAAATGTGACCTTGTTCCCAGAATCATTATAAAATGAATCACATAACAGTACAGTATTAAGATTGTATGAATGTACAAATGAGTTACAATACTAGAGCGCTGACTCCACACGCGCAAATTTTTGTACTGCCAGAAACATAACACAACAAATATACACACGTTATATGCACGTTATCGTCTAGGTGTATCTTCCTAACTACCAGTCGGTATGTCAGTGTATAGCAATTAAGTCAAAATGCTAGAATGACACCTCGGTTTAGACAAGTATAATCGTTCCTAGCGCTCTCAGAAATACCCTGAGACGAGTATACTCGACGCTGGAGCGCGCACGTGTTAAAAAATGGGGAGAAAGGAGCAGGAAATTAAAAAGCGAAAAGCTGTTGCAAAATCTTGCTGAATTTGTATTCGTAATGGTTACAAATTTATACAGTAGTATTTTTCATTTGGGAAACAATTTGCTTGTTTCTCCATGTCCTCCACTGGTAATTTTTTGATAGGCCCTATCGCTGTGTTCACGGACATATAGAGATTAACATGATAAAATGCCCGGCAAATTAGTCTACTAGGATGTAAGAAAGCAAATTTTTCCCGGGCCTTCGGCCCCTGGACCCCGACCGGGGGCTGGGCGGCCCCCTGGCCCCAGCCCGGTTGCTCGCTACACTCCCAAAACGCACCCCCCCCATTCAAATATGGGCCTGATTTTCATATTATAATGTTCTTTTCATTATTTGCCAATTCCAAACAAGATCAAAGGCGCAACGCATAAGCCACAGGAAAACAAATAGGTCTTATTTTATTATGTTACGACATATTGTTTTGGTTTTTTTTATGTTCAGGTGAACTAGTATTATAGGTGTACTTTAATAAAATAAAATAAAATAAAATCCAATGTCTGCGTTTACTGGGAATCTGAGCAAGTTAAAACAAAAACTAAACTAAACTAAATATCGAGCTATAAATGAAAAAGCGAAAAATTAAAAAAAAAAATTGAGCTATGTGCGAAGAAGTACGGACGCTATAGGAACTACAGAAGTTTTTCTGTAAAACATAATATTTCAACATCACTAGTTTCAACGTTGTTGTACAGTAAAAATAGTCAAGTCAAAAAGTATATTATTTTAACAACAAGGCCTACATGAACACCTGTCTCTTATACACATCTAGATGTAAATTTGACAAGAGGAAACACCAGTGCTTGATGAAACTAAAGATAATTCCTATTTGAATCATTTACCTTAAATTTTCAAACTTACTACCAGGGTTCGACAGGCCACAAATACATGACATATATCATAGTTTATTGATAAAGTAGTATAGTAACGGCAGCACTGTGCTCCATTTCTCAGCTATTGTACATTCCCCTCAATTCGCAAAACACTTATGAATAATGCATAAGCCACGGTTGAAAAATGTTGCTCATAAATATGCATAGTGAACCTCGCTGTTGTGACCGCTAAGAAGTGACTACCATGTTGACCTGGTTGATGGGATGGGACAGTAATGCTAAACTGGTTGATGGGTAGGATAGTCATACTAAACTTGTTGATGGGATGGGAAAATCATATGTTAAACCAGTTGATGGGATAGGACAATCATATACTGTACTAGGAAAATCATACTAAACTGGTTGATAGGTAGGACCAAATT
Source organism: Anneissia japonica (assembly GCF_011630105.1). Taxonomy (NCBI): domain Eukaryota; kingdom Metazoa; phylum Echinodermata; class Crinoidea; order Comatulida; family Comatulidae; genus Anneissia; species Anneissia japonica. Next base: position 7,877 of record NW_022684791.1, on the reverse strand, counting down.
TATTTATTTATTTATTTACAATCTTTCACCACGGTGGCCCAATCAGTCAAGTAGACTGGTCTCCCTTGGGGTCCTGGGTACAAAAGTTTTCAGAATCTGAAATAAATATATGCTAAAGCAGTTGATCGGATATGCCAGTGTTTTGTCTTTATCAATAACACATATTAGGGCAAATCAGAAGCTAAACCAATTGATGGGAATAGGCCAGTGATATGTCTTCATCATGCACAATGTCATCACCATCAACACCATTGTTATCAAATCTATCATTATTTTCATCATTATTATCGTCAATATTATTAAGAGAAAGTATGAAAAATAATTAAATAAATGTAAATAATTGATGAGTTCTACTATTGTCAGTGTACTGTATTATTGTTACCGTTTAGGTGATAAAATTCTAATTGGAATTCATATTTCATTTGTACAACCAGACACAAAAGAGCAGAAATGGGAATTCTGTAAATCAAATATGGTTCTTTTATTTATAATGTCAAAGTCTTACAGCTCACACACAAATTGTAATGCTGTTTGCTTTTTGTGCTCTTAGATTTCTATTAACTCGTCATTCTTTTACTGATGGACCACAATAGAAATGAGTAACTTTTTTGTGTTATGTTCTGAATTCTGTTTAATCATGTTGGTGTACTGTATTGTTCTATACTTGTATATGTTCCCAATAAAGTCGATCATATGCCACTGCCAACCCACAACGAATGAGTCTGCATGGAGTGAAGCTGTAGCTTGGTGGTTAAGATACTTCAATGCCATGGTCATAGGTTCACATGTCATAGGTTCACATCTTATGATAGCCTTTTCATTTAAATACAAGTCAAAAATAGTACTCAGAAGAAAATAATGTTGACACATCGTTGCAACAATATTAAGCGTTATTTATATTGATATATGGCTCCACAAAATAAAAAAAAAAACAAAAAAACAAACACTAACTTTATTATAATAAAAAATTGTTAGCTTGGCATACATAGGCTTCTGTTTACCTTTACTATAATTGTGATAATACTTTTATACATGTGATGAGCTTTATCAGTTCATTTGAATGCACAGTAAATTAAAATTTTGATACTATTTGAGATATGACAATGACAATATCATCTATTTATGTTCAACAAATAAGGATGAAATTTAAATCTTCAGCTCCTGAGAAAGCCACTGTAGGAACGCACTCTTGTCGTCAGGCTATGATTGCTCCAAGTATTGTTCAAAATCTGCTTTGTATTTTTCCTTATGCAGCAGAAACCTTAAAATAGCCATTCCATTTTCAAGTAATTCGTCCTTTAAAAAAGAATAATAGAATATGTGTTAATACGTAAAGGCTTACAATTACTACCTATTCAGGCTGCAACATGAATCTATTTAATTGCCTTTTATTGATTGATTGATGGATTGATTGACTTTATTTCAAAACAGATCACTTTATATGTCTGTATATGTATATATATAGGCCTATGTATATATGTACAGCAGCGTAGGTGGAATTCCCTGAAGTTTTCTGAAAATTCATTGTAAGAGTTAACTCTTTTTACCTGCTACTCCTAAAGGCCTATGTTAGTAATAAATACTAATGATAATTGGATTTGTAAGTATTTCAAGAGAGGCATATTCGCTCTCAGCAGTTGTTCTAAACTAATCAACAAAATTGGTGGGGACATAAAATTACTCAATTGCAGTAGTGGATCCGGGAATTCGAAATATAGCAGGCCATGGAGGGATTTTTACACGGAGGATGAAGACCACCTCAGCCCCACCATGGTTGACGGAAGAAAATGTATGATTATAACACCTCTAGATGGCTGGAAATGGCACTCTCAGACTTTTAATATAATTACTGTAATATAATTTTATTTTTTCCTTTTTTTTTATTATAATAAAAAATAGGGGGTTGGGCTGGCTTAGGTCCTCTTTTAAATACACCACTGAATTGAAATCAACACAGAAATCAATAATTACTCCTCTAAAAAGCGAATAATATAGAGGGCTCGCTGTTCGTTTTTTTTTCTTCTGTAAAATTAAGTTAGAAATTATTTTAAATTATTTTTAGGTCTACAGTATTTAGGCCCCAGTGCTTTGCACTGGCTGCTCTGCCTATAGCTACTTCACTGTATATGTATAAATACAAGCATGCTATAAAATACTGGATACTCATTATTATTGTTGTTACGGTTATTATTATTATTATTGTTATTATTATTATTTTGATTAAATGTTATTCGGGCTACATGATACATGTTTTTATTTGTTTTTGTATGCCTTTTTTCCAAATCCTTATGATTTAATTACTGTATTTATTATAACTGTTATATTTGAATTATTCATATACCGTAAACCCTCGAATAGAAGCCCTGTTAGACTTCTTTTTTTTGCAAACATTGTATGGCTTCTTTTCGAGACTGTCTGAAAAGTAAAGAGGGGTCTTCTTTTCAAAATTAATGCTGTAAATTTTGTGAATTGCTACTAAAACAATAAATTAGTCCTCTAGCAATGATTAAAAACAAGAATAAACATGGTAGAGGGGTACCATCTAGTTACCTGTATAAATCGTTGTTCTGAGACATTGTTACCTCGTTTCCCCCTTGCACGTGGACATAATACTTTATCGCAGCATTCTTCCAGAACAACAGGAGCACGAGTTGATGACAATATAACACCCATAGGGCAACACATCATTGTATCACAATTATCTTTAATGAATAAACATTGATATGATTGCTAAGTTGACTGTCTAAGTCGATTTTACATACCCAAATGTGTTTTCCATTAGTCAAACTCAATGATCTGTAAGTCGAATTTTATCTAAGTCAAACAATTTTCAATGCCATTTTGGATTCGATTTAGGCAAGTTGAACTGTAGTAACCATATTACTATGGAACGCCAAAAGGACAAAATACAATTGGTAGCAGTGCAAAACTGAGAGTCAGCAGCGCAAAACTGAGAGTCAGCAGTGCAAAACAGAGTCACATTGCAAAACTGAGAGTCACAGTGCAAAACACAGAGTCAGCAGCGCAAAACTGAGAGTCAGCAGTGCAGAACACAGAGAAACAGTGCAAAACTGAGTGTCAGCAGTGCAAACACAGAGTCACAGTGCAAAACTGGGAGTCAGCAGCGCAAAACTGAGAGTCAGCAGTGCAAAACACAGAGTAACAGTGCAAAACAGAGTCACAGTGCAAAACTGAGGGTCACAGTGCAAAACTGAGAGTCACAGTGCAAAACATTGGTGGCAATGCAAAATTCCAATGATAGTGCAACTCAAGTGGACGCCCTCTATTTGAATTAAAGCTTCACAGCTTTTTTGGACGGTGTCAACAAGTAAAATGGATGAAATTTTGAGGTACTTGGGCACTCCTTAGTGACCATTGACAATCTTGAAAGAGGGAGAGGTGCGTATAAGCTTTACAATTAATACAAACATTAAGTGTCTGAAATAATTAATAAACAGTGGGCTATGGAGAAGGCTAGAAGTAAGTACATGTGCCCGCCCCGGGCTGTCAAAGAAACAAGGCCTAAGTCTAGATATATACAAATGCCTCGACTTCGTCGGCTTCTCAAGAAACATTGTTTTCCTAAATAAATCTCACTTAACTGTCAAAATTTTCTGCTTTTTTGTCATTTCTGTTGTCTTTTTTTTTTTTTATCCCCAATTGGTTATCTTTTTAAAAAAAATTATTTTGGTTGCGCCTTGTATGGATCCCTTGGCAAAAGGCGCGGTACAGATTCCTGTATTATTAACTGGGCCAGCGGCCTAGCCTAGGCTTTAGGGCCTACCTAGACCTACTAGGCCTGGAATCCGCCGCTAAAATTATGTATTCAGGCCCGTAGATTGTCCCGCTTTTCGGAGTCGTGTCCAGCTGTCCGGCCAAACCCCGAATTATCCCGTTTTTCAACTTTCGTAAATAAAAAATGATCACGATAATACCAAGACTAAACTCCCGGAGGTTACTCTAAAATTTATGGCCCTCTCAGGCGAGGAGCAGTGTTAATATAGTGATTAATCGGCAGGATTTTCGATGGGGAGGTGCGTTTTACAACCGAAGTGGACCTTACGATGGGCGACAGGGATCCCTGCGTGGGTGGGGTAGGGCGAATCTTCTGGAAGCTCTGACAAATTAGCATTTTAAGGGCCCTTTTTAATGGATATCTAAAATCCATAATTTGTAATATCCTATTCAATTTTCATTCATTTGAGTATTGTCTAGGGACCTACAGTAAAGCAGGAAAAATAGAGGGTGGGGGTGAAGGGAGGAACTTGCACCGACAGGTGGTCAATACCACCTCAGCCCCACCATGGTTGGGGCTGAGGTAAGAAAATTTATGATTATGGCACCTCAAAATGGCCGGAAATGGCACTCTCAGACAAACTTTAATTAGGCCTATGATTTTTCTTTTTTCTCTATTTCTTTTATAATTTTAGGGGGCTCTTCCCCCCTCCCCACCTTGAATCCACCACTGTGAAATTGTAATTTTTCATGATCTTTACATCTGTAGGCCTAAAGATGACATGGATCAATCTGCAATCACTGGAGCTGATAATTTCCAACAGATTTCGTAGCACATTATTAAAAAAATCATCGGGTAGAAGAGCGGGCAAAAAAATGTTATGCATGTTATAGCATTTCGCGATAATTTTAGAAACGATTTTAGTGAAATAACAGGTTTTAAAAATTGGACTTTTTGAAATTTGGTGGTCCAGGAGCAGAGGCCTGGAGGGGGTTTGTGAGAAAAGCGACGAAGTAGCATTTTGAGGGTTTTTACATAGGCCTAATATATTTCTCAAACACATAATTCATGAATATTTAATTTAAATTTTCATTATTTGGGTGTTTTTGGTACCTGAAAAAGTAACGTTATTATGTCCTGTACACCTGCAGGCCTATAGATAACATTATTCATATTATATGGACAATCTGCAATCACCGGAGACGATTAATTTCTTACAAATTGCATACTACATTATTAAAAATGAACAGTTAGATAATCCGGCAAATATATAATGCAATGCATGCTATAGCATTTTGTGATAATTGGGAACGATTTTGTGAAATCATATGTTTTAAAAAGTAGACCTTTTGGAATTTGGGAGGGGAGGATGCGTCCGCAGCCTCTGCCTACGGGCCTGAATACATTATAATTTCAGCGGCGGATTCCAGGCCTAGCCTAGGTCTAGGTAGGCCCTAAAGCCTAGGCTAGGCCTGGCCTAGTTAATAATACAGGAACTTCTACCTCGCCTTGTGCCAATTAATACATACAAGGCGCAATCAAAATATTTTTTTTAAAAAAAGATAACCAATTGGGGATCAAAAAAGACAACAGAAATGACAAAAAAGCAGAAAATTTTGACAGTTAAGTGAGATTTATTTAGGAAAACAATGTTTCTTGAGAAGCCGACAAAGTCGGGGCATTTGGTGTATATCTAGACTTAGGCCTTGTTTTTTGACAAGCCCGGGCACATGTACCTACTACTAGCCTTCTTCATCCCACTGTTTATTAATTATTTCAAGCACTTAATTTTTGTATTAATTGTAAAGCTTATACGCACCACCCCCCTCCCTCTTTCAAAATTGTCAATGGTCACTAAGGAGTGCCCAAGTGACCTCAAAATTTCACCTATTTTATTTGTTGACACCGTCCTAAAAAGCTGTGAAACTTTAATTCAAAATAGAGTGCGTCCACTTGAGCTGCACTGCCATTGGATTTTTGCATTGCCACCAATGTTTTGCACTGTGACTCTCAATTTTGCACTGTGACTCTCAGTTCTGCACTGCTGACTCTCACTTTTGCACTGTGACTCTCAGTTTTGCACTGTGACTCTGTGTTTTGCACTGTGACTCTGTGTTTTGCACTAATCAGTTTTGCACTGTGACTCTGTGTTTTGCATTGCTGACTCTCAGTTTTGCACTGCTGACTCTCAGTTTTGCGCTGCTGACTCTCAGTTTTGCACTGCTACCAATTGTATTTTGTCCTTTTGGCGTTCCATATATTACAACTCAAGTCCTGTTTACACTTCAGTATGACGATAACGATAAAAAGTAACTTGTTCATATAGAAAATAAAAGAAACTGGAGGGCACGTGAAGAAAGCATGCCTTCGCCCACATCATAATTCTTCCCAGTATAAATTTCCCCCGCATATTGTCCCCATAAAAAAATGAAAAAAAAAAAACAAAAAAAAAAAAACAAGTACATTCCTTGGGATTTAAACCCGAGGCTGGTAGTGTGGAAAATACTTTTCTAACCACTACACCAAACTGCACTTTGAAATTAATGGTCATGTGAGCCCGTATGAGCACATACACGTCACCTCTATACGGCAAAAACTTATAAGAAGTTTTTCGATCATTGTGTCTTTGACCCTGATCCTTCAAAATTTAGTCACTTCCAGATATCTGGTAAAGGAACTATGTGGCCCAGTTTTACAAATTTAAAAATCGGGTTTTTTTTTGTTGGTTGTGACCTTGACCTTTGACTTTGACCCTTCAAAATTTAATCAGCTCTAGATCTTGGTAAAGGTACATTGTGGCCAAGTTTGACGAATTTTTGATAAAAACTATGGGCTGTGGGCTGTTGACAACAAATATGCCAGCAGAAATAAATAAATAAATAAACAGGGCAAAAACATAACCTCCTGCCAACTTCGTTGGTGGAGGTAATGAGATCTTTGGTCATGGAACATTGTGGCCAAGTTTGATGAATTTTTTGATAAAAAATATAGGCTGTGAGCTGTTCACAACAAATATGCCGACATACAAATAAATAACTAGGCCTAAATACTAAATAAAAGGCTATTGTTACGCTGAAATTTGGATTCAAGTGTTATATTTTGCACGTTTTCACACAAAAATGGTATTTTGAAGCTAGTACCGTCACTGGAAAATTAAGTTTGAATATATTTGATATACGAAAATCAATAAAACTATCGAATAATAGGCCTATATGATGACACATTATGTTAATTTTGTGAACCAAATTTTTTAAAAATTCATTTTTGTTATAACTGGCTAAATTTAATAATAGGCCTACAGTTTTTGAAAGGTAGCTTAGTATTTTTTCTTATTTACAAAAACAAGCATTATTAAATAATTTAGCAAAGAAAAAAGTCATAAAATATGTTTTTGCTAATGTTTCGGCCCCTTCCTCCCCCACTCTCCCTTTTGGACATCTCTGGTTTCGCCACTGAGCTGGGCAAATAGGTAAATTAAAAAATTAGTGTATAAATAATAAGAACATTCAACGATAGACTATTATGGAAAAAAAATGTTAATATTGCCTTCAAAAACAAGGAGGAAGTTGGTTTCAAACACGAAATGTAAAAGGAATTCATTTGCTGGGGCAGAAGTTTTAGATCAGTATGTGAAAACGATGTTTCCTAACGGCACTTCTTAAACTGACGTTTAGGGGCCATGATGTTGGCATGAAGGCTGATGATCAGTACCTTCAGGTAGTTTGGATTATCAATCTACAGGTCGGTGGTACAGGTCGGTGGTTCAAATCCCGAGTGCATTCTGCATGTGCATAATATTGTAGAAGGAACTTTACACGTTTTGTTTCTCTCCATATAGGTTAGACCGTATGTGTTAAATTAATTCTTTTACTTTTATTACAAATTAAAATACAATAAATTATAAAATCAGCTAATGTAATTTAATAATTGTAATAATAAGTATAATAGTAATAGTAAAATATGAAACTGAAATTATTTAATAATTTTAAGATTTTAATCATTAAGCAATATATTCTTCAAGATTTTTTAAAGCATTGGCTAAAATGAAAAACAACCTTTGCGGTTTTCGATTATATATAACGAAATTCATTGAGCAAATGATCTGAATGTGCTCTATAAGGATATAACAGTATTTTTGGGC
>NW_022684790.1:0-1009 GCF_011630105.1 Anneissia japonica | reverse complement strand
GTGGTATGTAATAGACTTAAGTAATGTGATAGGGTTTCATCACAGCACATGATCAGAAATTCTTTAGGTAAGGCGTTTTGGCGAAGCGATTTCATTTGTGCTTTTGTAACTTGGTTGGGAGTTTGAATTTTTTTTTCTTTTGTATTATTTCTTAACCTGTACAAATGATTGTATTCTTATGAAAATTATATAAATATATTAAAAAAAAGCAAAATATATTAAATGTTGGTATAAAGAGAACACAAGGTTAACTTGGAAAAAACTATTTCAAGCATTTATAAATGATAAATTAATATTGATAAATGGTTTATTGGTATTGATGTGTAAAAGGGAAACAAAAATCAAATACTTGTCTTAAACCATTTCTCCATTATTTGAATACTTGTTTTGCAATTTATTTTTCTTTTGTATTATTTCTTAACTCGTACAAATTATTGCATTCTTATGAAAATTATATAAATATATGAAAAAAGGCAAAGTAAATTAAATGTTGGTATAAGAAAACACAAGGGTAACTTGGAAAAAAAAAACTATTTGAAGCAGAAATAATATTATGCTGGTTTGTTTAATGCAGATTATTTTTGGATAAAAGTGGTGGTCATGCCACGAAAGAAAAAAAGGGAGTTTGAGCCTCATGCATTTTTGCCAGCTTGCACTGATGACAGGCTGTGAAATAGTTGCGAGTATTTTGTGGCTTATAAACAGCATAATGTGTGTATGCATCTCATAATGATGGTAAATGAGGCTTACAGTATTAACATAGATAAAAGTAATTATGAAAAACTTGCTGAAGCAGTACAATTAATGACAAATCATTCGTTAATCCTATGTACACAGGGTATATACACTTTCGCTAACTACCACAAATGGGGTATAGACCCAAATGAAACGTTTGACCAGCTTAGGTAGGGCCCAAACCTGTCCCACGACCACCAATGATTACAGAGCCAAACCAAAGCAATATATATATATCAGCCCATGTGTGAATGCAAATAGTGGAATACAAGCT
>NW_022684789.1:0-865 GCF_011630105.1 Anneissia japonica | reverse complement strand
TCTATTGTGCAGTGGCAGTTTCAAGAGGGGGGAGGGGGCGGGGCAGCCATCACACCACCCACTTCCCTAATTGTTTTTTTTTTAAATAAAAAAATATTACATTCAAAAAGTCCAAAATTACCATCAGGAGGTGTCGTTTAATCATCATAAATTCAATCTAGACGTTCATTATTATATTCAATGTGTTAGTTTACAATATCCTTCTCGCAATAATCAACTTTTCACAGGTATTCCTAAATTTATGTTTATTGTCTGTAAAGTAACATTAACTAGAGGTACTATGTTCAATAGAATAGCAACCCAGTCATTTTTTAAGAGATAACCACTGTGACCTTTAATATCAACATGTGAACACCCCATGTTCTAATGCAACTGGTCCAATCGTTAGTTACTAGCACTATTTGATAATTTTCACTATAGTGACCCTTGTGAACTTTTACCTATAGGTGAAGAGTAGTTTTTCATGTTTAGAAGGTCCCAAGGATCATTCCTGATAAATTCGAGCTCAACCTGTGAACACCCCATGTTTGGTAGGAGTCTGTCTAAAATGCAATTGTCCAATCGTTAGTCACTAGCAATATTTGATAATTTTCACTATAGTGACCCTTGTAAATTTTTACCTATAGGTGAAGAGTAGTTTTTCATGTTTAGAAGGTCCTAAGGATCATTTTTGAAAAATGTTTGTTTTTTTAAATTCTAATTTCGTTGGAATTGATCAAAACTCCCCAAAATGTGCAATTTTTAGAGGAAATTGGCCTACTTCAACAAAATATGCGATTTAAAATTTGAGATTTTCAGGCACTTTCCCGGGTGAAAAGGGCATTCAATGGGGAAAGACTTTCCACACCCCTTGTCCCCCGGTTAT
>NW_022684788.1:268-1143 GCF_011630105.1 Anneissia japonica | reverse complement strand
AATTAAAATTTTGTACCTTAAATACAGAGTTAAAATAATCATTAAAAACCTTAGCTTTCTCCCCTAACACGTTATATTTTCATTGTGGATTTTTTGGGCTCAGTACGGACTCTAAACGTATGCAGTTTCTTTTAGTTTTAAGGCGTATGCGGATTGTATAAGTCCGCAATGACGATATAACGTGTTCCCTGGTGTAGATGCAAATATGTCCCCATTGCGAATAATATTCGATTTATCTCTATTTTTATAGCACGGTTTAATCCAGCTCCAAAATCGCTTGGGGTTAGCTCTTATGTCATTTGATAATTTATTGACATAAGAATAATATTTTTTCATGGAGGTAGCCTTAAATACCTTGCGGGCCGCCGAAAAATCATCAATATTTTTTGGAGTTGGATTTTTCTTTTTTTCCCTAAAGCATATTTCTTTTAGTCGCAAAAGGCGACGGAGTTCAGCATCAAACCAGGGGGGCGTTTTGTGCCTAGGTCTAACTGTTTGAACAACGTCCCATTACAGCTGAAATAAAGGTATAAAAATTATCGACAGCTTCGTCCACATTATTGCACAATTTGAGTGTATCCCATGGCACATGAGATAGTGTGTTAATTAAATTAGTTTTATCCATTTTCTTATAGTTGAATATTAATCTGTTATCATCCGATTCTGACCATGAAACATTTGGGAAATTAAAAGTAAAGCAAACAGAACTGTGATCAGTCTCGAAAATGTCATTTCCACATGAAACGGTTGTAGTAACATTTCGACTACATACTAAATCCAGTATGTTATTACCGTGAGTTGTGGAATAATTGCACTGATATAAACAAAAATGGTTTAAAATAGAGTCTATGAAAAATTGTTCAACATTGTTATTC
>NW_022684788.1:0-194 GCF_011630105.1 Anneissia japonica | reverse complement strand
CAGCTTCGAGTGCGCTATAAAGTAGTTCGAACTTCCCAATGCTCGATTTCGGAGGCATATACACCAATCCGATTATGATTTTTTTTCTTCTAGTGACAGATGCCTCAATAAGCAGGCATTCAATACCAACCCGTTCATAATGATGGAGACGTTGTGATTGTATATTTTCAACAATGAGTAGCAGAATTCCTCCT
>NW_022684787.1:0-2184 GCF_011630105.1 Anneissia japonica | reverse complement strand
TTGATGAAACCCAATTGTATACATCTATCAATAATCAAAGTCTTCATCTATGCATCATGACACAGCATTAAACAATGGAAGTAGTACGTTAGTGTATAATGCGATGTGGTTCATAATGCAATTACCCCGAGCATCCCGAGGAACTGCCAATCCAAGGAAGGCACTTCATGGATCAGTTGTCAGGCCCGTGATCTATCGATCTGGGAGGTGGTGTGTGTGCATAGGCCCTATGCTCACTTGAAGGGTTCGCGTTTGGATGATGAAATCATTATTACACAACGAAAACGAATATTTATTATTATTATTATTATTATTATTATTATTATTATTATTATTATTATTATTATTATTATTATATTTTGTTATGATTACCACTATCATCGACACTGTTATAATCATTATCGTTGAGTTTTATTATCATTTCGCTTGTCATCATCATCATTACCATCATCATGGCATGATCATCATCATCATCATCATCATCATCATCATCGCCTATGTTGTCTTGGATAAGTAGATCATGAGAAATTTGTTGGCGTTTCATTTTGACTAGGCATATATAATGGTGATGTGATGATATGATTTTACTATAAAAGTATCATTTCCGGCCATCTAGAGGTACTATTTCCTCCGACTTTTCTCACCTCTCAGCCCCAACCATGGTGGGGCTGAGGTGGTTGTGAAATCGCGATTTTGATGTATGTGAAGTACATACTCAAAGACAATGTGTTTAAGCTTTGCTTTTTATGGTATATCACACGCACATTAAAAAAATCCCTGATAAAAGATCATGAGATTTTTTTTGGCGCTTCATTTTGACTAATGGTGATGTGATGATGATGAATTTTACTGTCATTTCTGGCAATCTAGAGGTACCATTTCCTCAAATTTTCACACCTCAGCTCCAACAATGGTGGGTCTGAGGTGGGTGTCGACTCACAAAATGTCCTCCCCCTCCACCTTTCAAAAGAGACTAGACCTGTGCCCTTCCCTGGGTATGACATTAAACTCCATCGAGTTGGCACTGACTCAGAGTAGTAGTATGTCTTAGTGACTGCTGAGGTGAGGGTCCATACATTTGCTTTTAGGATGTGATCTGGTTTTTCATGCCTTTTCATGATTATTACTGTTTTGGATAAAGAATGTTTTGAGCAGAGATGGATTCAAGGCCCGCCCCCTCCCCTTATTTTTTTAACGAAAAAAAAAAATATATTATTCAAAGTTAAGTATGAGAGTGTAATTTCATGCCATGTAGAGATGCCATACCGTACTCGCGCGAATAACCGTCCCCTTTGAATAAACGCCCCCTCAATAATTCAATCAAGCCTGGAATGTGGATGTTGGCATGATTTGAGGTGTGGAGTGGAATCACATTCTCCTTTAGTCAATATCAAAATGAGGATATTTATCTTGGACAGATGAGAGCTCCCTGGACAGACAGTATATTTCCAACTTTCATCTACTTACATTTTTCTATAGCCTACCCTACTGCTTTTCCGACACCTTACACATTCTCATCTGAGTTTTCAAGAAAACCTGCGATGATCATGTCATCCTGCTAATTTCAATCGGCCGATAGCCAACAATCTAACCACCACCACTAATTTCATCTGCTAGTCTGCTGTTATGTAATACTGTACTCACAACATTCTTGTCATGACAAGCCATGATCTCTGGACGATTATCTTTTCCTCCGCACCACCATTCGTAATTTGCGGTTTCCTGATGTCCTTATATAATCGTTTTTCATTCAAAATGTTCCTCTTGAATTTAATAAGTTCTCATAAGAGCCCCTCGATTTTCATCTATTTCCATAAGCGCCCCCTCAATTCCACTCTGTTTTGATAAGCGCCCCGTTCGAATAAGCGCCCCTCAAAAAGTGCAAAAAAAATATTTTAAGCTCCCGGGCGCTTATTCGCGCGAGTACGGTAATCATAAATTTTTTAACTCAGCCCCAACCATGGTGGGGCTGAGGTGGGTGATTCCGATCGGTCTGTGAAAGTTCCTCCCTGGTTCACCTCTCTTTCGAATTCCCGGATTCTTCACTGTTGATTTATTATATAATTATCGTTGCGCTTATTTATAATGCGTCTATTGCAATTGTCACTTATTCCTCTCAAAACAGTCCTAAGAACGTTCAGAGTGCGCTACTTCACAGGGCTAGGGGAATTCGCCCCCCCCCCC
>NW_022684786.1:0-609 GCF_011630105.1 Anneissia japonica | reverse complement strand
ATATACACCGTAAATGATCGAATTAGCGCCGCGGCGCTTATAAAAATATTGGCATGGCGCTTTCCATGCCTGCTCCCATGTAACTATACCTTTGTTTTTCGTCGTTCTCATCCCACCTCCCTTTCCCGCCACTCTGTGCCTTTGTTTTGGTCGTTTCCACCCCCTTTCCCGCCCTGGAACCATCCCTTTGTTTGGGCGTTCCCGCCCATTTGTCTCCGTGAACAATGGCTTTTGTTTTGTATTTTAGTTTTGTATTTTTTAGCCTTTCACTAGCAGTCTTCTCATTAGTCAGTTTATTCATCCAATCACCATCCAACCTTTCTACCCAAACAAGTATTTCTCTGTTTGGAGTTTCTGCAGATATTATTCTCCTGAAGACGATTGAAGCAACTCAATCGAAACGTCGAGACTACTACTACGTCAACTACAACAGTTATTTTCAGAACTACCTACGTGGTGTACCGCAAGCTTCAACATATAGGCCTATGTGACATTATTGAAGCGCAATAACAATGGACTTTTGCGACTGAACAATCGGAATGGAGCCAGGAATATGCGATTGTCCAACAAATTGTCGTTTTGTGTTACAATATTGAAGAAGGGGAACTT
>NW_022684785.1:0-1765 GCF_011630105.1 Anneissia japonica | reverse complement strand
CAGATTTGTTCATAAAATGGAATATCTATTAATGTTTAAAAACTGTACTATGATTTTCATGTCTTTCTCACTTCAAGCTCTCCTGGGCCTAGGAAAAAACAAAGAGCAAATTTCAGTTAGGCCTCGATTGTTAATAAAATAATACCTGTCAGAATCAAAAGTATACAGTATATTGTCTTTGTTGAGTAGTGTTACAATTACTGTATTTAAAACATTGTTTATTTAAAACATCCAAATAAAAAAATAAAATAAACATGCGGAAGTGTACAGTACATAGTCAAGCCTACACTGATCATTGCATGATGGCCAGCCAGTGAAATAGCCAAGGCATACGCATGATGAATATGCATACAATCATTAAACTCTAAATATGAGTAGATTTTAAGGATACATGGGGTAAATGAAGGTGGGTGGATGGTCATGATCTTAGCTTTTGACTGGGTGGAAAACTTCAAGGCTGGGCAGTCCCGCCCACTTCCACCCACCATAAATACATCCCTGTTTCCTCTCATTGATATATTTGTTACATAATTTATAGTTTGGTTGTATTGAAATGCTTTTTGAGTATTCTTTGACAACCTATGTTGCACTGTAAATGTTGTACTATAAAATATTGCTGTGCCGAGCCATTGTCGAATGTAGGGATTTTTACATTTTATGAAGTGATTAAATCATATTAACCTGAGCCAAAAAGAAAAAAAATCCAAACCAATGGCACGTTTGTAAAAGAATCTGATAAAAATTAGCTTTTGTTCCATGCTCCAGAAATGCCTTTCCCTATACTACTGTACTATAAAAACCCAAATGGTTTTTTATTCGATTAAAAATAGTCCTTATTGACAAGAGGTGCAGGGTATTTAAAAGCGTATGTGCTATACATTGTGCTCTATGACCATTGTTTGTTTGAAAGTGGTTATTTCATCATACTTAAATATAACCGTATAGTAAAATAATACTGTAAACACAATTTTAAAATAAAAAATCTTTTTTCATATTTTTGACACTTGTGACAATTGTGATTATTTTTGTCAAAAAATCCTAAACTTAAGGCCCTATAAAAAATAAATAGTTTATCACCCTGTCAAAGAATAAAAACTGATGAGGGAGGGAGGTGTTTTTTTTTTTTTGTTGCTAACCCCGCCCCCATTTTACCGATGTTCACAAGTAAATCAGTGGTCAGGGACACATATATAAAAAGTGATGAGTGGAATCAAATTTATATTTAATAAAGATGTTTTTGTTGTACCAGTAAACATATTTGCAAGAAATCCTGAGCTTTTCAAGTGAAAGAAGATGGAAAAAGCACCGTTTGAAATAAAAATATATGTTGATTGAAAAAAAAAAAAATAATCATATTTTCCCCAAAAGTGATGAGGGAGCGGGTGATAAACTAATATTTTTTTTTTTATGGGGCCTAAGTTGTGATTCTGCTATGATTGAACATGTTAAACAAGTTAAGGTAAAATTTCTTTGTGTTCTATTGCTTGTGAGGTTTTATTTTAAAAATAAAACTGCAGCTGTTACTGTTTAGCTTACAACTAAATGCAGTCATTCATACATAATTTTTATTTTGTTGTATTTTCAATCATATGGGGATTAGGTACCAGGGGTCATGGGAAACTAATAAAACCTCAACAGATTTCTTTATTCTCAATCGAAAGTTTAATTTATGGCAGTTTACCTGAAAATTTTACCTGAGAAGTTACAACAAAATATTAAAAAAATAACACAAAAATACATACACACACACACACACACACACACA